>NW_010267106.1:0-2703 GCF_000690775.1 Eurypyga helias | reverse complement strand
GTCAAGTTTCCTTTGTTTCCTCTTGCTGTCTGCTCTCCAGATTTGCTGTGCTCTGTACAACGGGGTCACAAGGAAGTTGCCTTTGACCGGCGAACAAAGTGACATTTGTGCATGAGAAAGAAACACTTTGGGTTGTTTCAGGGTTGAGGAGGCTACAGGAGGCCAAAATTGACTATTGATTAATATGATGGAGTCAAACCCAGTGTCCTTCTGTATCCCTCTAGTTTTCCCTTACTCACCTTAGCATACCCCCAGGATGGTCAATTTTTCCCTCTCATGTTGATCTTTGCAGACCTCCTAAGACAATTTTTTGGGTTGTTTGGTTTTTGGGGTTTTTTTTTAGTTAGTTAGCATCCCCATATATCTTCTGGACCAATGTTTGTTCAGTCAATGTGAACCACAAGTCCCCCCTCCTCCACCCCAGTAAGATCAGGATCCAGCTGCTGAGGGTCTAACAGCACAAACAACAAGGACTGAAGGCTGTTGCCCCAAAGCCAACTTAGCTTGGCACAGATTGTGACATGAATGCCATAGATCTGTGGCATAGATTTTCACGCAGAGAAGAAAAGAAGGCTTCTTTCCCCATTGACTGCAGGAGCTTTCCAAGGCCAATGCTGCATGCCCTGAGCAGGGTTAGCAGTAGTGGGTGTAACTATGTTTATGGGCACATTTATCTTTATAATGCTAAAAAACAATAAAGTCTGTCTTTCCTTCTGCAGTCTTGACCCTGGAGCACTCAACGCCAAGCTGTAATGGGAGGAAACAGAGAAGGGGACACTGGGACAGCTGGACGATGCCCAAAAAGCTAGGGAAAATCATGGACTTCAAACCCAGCAGGGCTGTGGGGAGGGAATGGGATTTGCTTCTAGGGCAAAATGCTGCTCTCTGAAAGGACCCATTCACAGGGGTCCGACCTTGTGTTTCTACACCTAAGGAGCTTGATTGGTTTCCCGGCTATTGACTCAGGCATATCCATGTGTTTCAAAACCCTTGACAAGGCAAACTGAAAAGAATCCCCCTCAAAAGCACCTTGGGGAACATCCCATTGCTTTTAAAATAAGACAGGGTAGAGCAAGAGAAAATACACTGTGAGGAGCAATTCTACCTCAGCAAGACAAATGGATCGCAATTCTCCCAGGTCTTTTCCAGCTCTCACTGTTGGGAAACTTGAGCCTAGACCCCAGATGCTTTATAGCCCTCGATGTCTCCTGTGCCACGTGGTCACATAGATTTACCCTGGCTGAAGATTTGTCCCTCATGTTGGAGATGGTTGGAAGCCAAGTGTGCCCTCTAAAGCCACTCACAGCTACTTGGTGTCGCCACAGGCGAGTGGGGGACAATCGTGGGGTCAGGAAAAGGCCTTGCCTTTGGGAAAGTGGGCTCCCCACATTTTAAGATCCTCAGTAAAATCTTTCTTATTCTTTCTGAGTCTTATTTTCTTCCTGGGTTAAGTGTTGATGATGAATATACCAGTCTCACAACACACACTAGCAGGGAGGGTATTGTACGTTGCACAGTCGCCTTAACTATCCCATGATTCCGCAATGTGAATTGTGAAAATTTATTGGATACGTGTGTGCTGCAACCCACCTTTTTACAAAGAAATTGAACAAAGTGGAGTTTTAGAGATTCTCACCCACTAAAAAGGCTGAATGGGGTACAGGCACTACAACAAGAAATGTGATACATGTGCTCCTTGCTTTTCTTACCTCTGCTCTTCTTACCTCTGCTCCTCATTCATGCTGTGGTAAGGCATTGCTCCCCTAAGCATTTCTCTGGTCCTGTGAGTGTGACTAACTCTGCTGGAACACCAGACAGGCCCTGCCAGCTCCTCCCATCCCAAAGTCATTCACAGAATAATGGAATCAGTCAAAGAATCTTTTAGGTTGGAAAAGGCCTTTAAGACCATCCAGTCCAACCATTAACCCCACACTGCTCATCCCACCACTGACCCATGTCCCTGAGCACCTCATCCACACAGCTCTGAAACCCCTATCGGGATGGTGACTCCACCATCTCCCTGGGCAACCCTTTCCAATCCTGACAGCCCTTTCTGGGAAGGAATTTCCCTAATATCCAATCTAAACCTTCCCTGGAGCAACTTGAGGCCATTTCCACTTGTCCCATCACTTGTCACTTGAGAAAAAGAGACCGACTCCCCTGCTCTCTGCACCCTCCTTTCAGGGAGTTGTAGGGAGCAATAAGGTCTGCCCTGAGCCTCCTCTTCTCCAGGCTGAACACCCCCAGCTCCCTCATGCCATGGTCAAACCCTAAATGTTGTCTCCACAGCCAGTCATCAAAGCAAGATTCAAGACATACTTCAAGACAGTGATGACAATGAAGGATGCTCCCCCAGGTTTGCCAAACTGGACATATTTCTGAGGTGGATCTCCCTTAGAGACCATTGTCTTAACTCCCAGCCACTTCACACACACCTTTGCTCAGACTCCCCCTGATTTCTACCTTAGCCCAGCACCTTTGCCAGCAGGGCTCATCAGCTTTTCTTCCTTCTTGGAAATCACAAAGGAGACAAGTCCTGCTTTATGTGGGGGATGTGGTCAGGCACAGAAATTAAGATCATGACCTGGGTCTTCTGAGATAGTCCAGAGTTTGACAGCCTAATTCAATCAAAAATTTACAGTGGTTGCACCAAAGAGCGCACTTGGTCTGATTTGGAAGCCACTGAATCATAGAATCATAGAA
>NW_010267105.1:0-1283 GCF_000690775.1 Eurypyga helias | reverse complement strand
GACCGATACCCCTCATGTTAAAACGATGCCCTGGAGATGCCCCCGCGGCCTCGGTATGGAGGGTGTGAGCGCCCATCCCCAGGCAGTCCATCTGCAAGTGCCCCCAAGCACTTTTGTCTCTCTTTTGTGTCTCTTTTGAGACAAAAGTTGCAAATCGCGTGTTACTGCAATAGCGCACGCTGGAAGTAGACCCCACGCAGTCATGGGGAGGGCTGATCACACTTGTTTCATGCAAGATCGGCTGGTGCTGTTTTCTTTTTTTTTTAATTATTCTTTATTCTTTGTTTGGATGCTGCGTTTGATTATTATTCATTATCCCGGTTGTATTTTCTAATCAGTGACACAACTTCAAGTCTGAATAATTGTTATTTACAGTTCTGGAGAGAGGTGCATGAGACGTCCAAATGAGCCCCGGTTATGGAATTGGAAACCTTCATTTCCGTAGGCGTACAGGTACATATATGAAGCCAGCAACGATCTGAAGCCCAGCAGGGGAAAAACAACGTGTAAAGACACCATGGATAATCACAAGGGTAACCGACCAGTTTTTCCAGTGCTCCCGAAGCACCGGCATCCCTCTCTTCAGATCTGTCCTCCCTGTCTTGCCGGGTCACGTAGCGGTGCAGGAGAATTAACCTTTGGCTTTTTCTTACACAGTCTTCTGTGGCTTGATCATCTGCCTCCAGCTCGCCGACTTACCGCGGGGATCCACCTACAATTTCAGCCTCTGTAACCACGACAAGATACAAGAGGATCTCCTAAACGTTTTGGATCCACACATGACCTTTGAAAAAGAGGTTGGTGGTTTCTCTGGTGGCATCGGAGGTAAACTGTCGGTCCGGCACTGCCTCCACGATTTTACCCTAGACCGCCGGCGGCTGCTTTCTGAAAATATCGATTAGCAAACCGGGAGTTGGCTAGTTTAGTAAACCGGTGCCTGTGAAAGAGGATGGGGAAGTTATCTCCTACTCTCCTCCGGCGACCTTCCTAAAATGTGCTTCGCTGAAGCTGGGACTGGCAGGGACGGAGAGCAGGAGCCTGGGGCGGCCGCTGCCAGAGCGCTACCCGACTCTTCCCGGCGCCTTGCAGATCCGTACGACTTGAAAGTCGCTTGTGTAATGCTGCACCGACGCTGAAGATGGTGTCACGGTTGCAAAGGTGATAAGTGGTTTGTTTAGAAGCTACGTGGATGGTTTACGCGCGCAGCCGGAGCTTAGCGGAGAGATCAGGCGGCGACTTTCGGGGAAGCTCTGCGGGCGGGCAGCCTTGCCGCTGCCCCGCCC
>NW_010267104.1:0-630 GCF_000690775.1 Eurypyga helias | reverse complement strand
CAAAGGAGTCCCTCGGCAGGAAATGCCCCTCCGTACTACAGCTGGAAGAGATCCCGCTCTCACGCTGGGAAGGGGGAGAGGCTGAGCAGAAGCCAAGCAGACTGCCGGCCTCCCAAGAAGAGACGCACGTGCAGCGCAGCAAGGCAGAAGCACACCGGCTGCCAAATGGTGCGTGGCCGTGGGAACCCGAATCCCAGTTCAGGAGGCGAGCAGCTGCCGCGTAAATGCTCACTGGGACGGCGTGTGCTCCCACCTGCGCCGGTTCGCCCGGAGGCGGCAGCTCCTGGCCAGGCAAGTGAAAACCAAACTTGCAGGAAGAGAGGAAATTGCCGTGTGCAGAGTGGGAGGAAAGTATGGCCAGAAGAAAGCGGCAGAGGACAGAAGCGAATTATCTGGTGACCCAGAGTTCAAAGACAAACGCAAGAAGGTTAAGAAGGAAAAAGAGCCCAACTCATGTTGCCTCAAAACGCTGACTGGCTCTTTGCCAGGCATTTCAGGTGCACGCCTTAAGGACAAAAGTGTTCAGTACTGGTGACGGAGCTTGCCATGACAACCTGCAGTTCACCATCAAAGGCCGCAAAGGATGCTCAGCCAAAGGATGAGATGACAAAGGTCAGCCAAAGGATGCTC
>NW_010267103.1:0-8864 GCF_000690775.1 Eurypyga helias | reverse complement strand
TGGTGATGCCAGCATAAAAAGCTATAATGACTTAGGCAAGGACCTGGCCCTGTCCACGAATTAAGAGAAGTTGATCAGTGCCAGCTATCCAGACTCCTTCATACCAGCAGCCCAGCCTGCCATCCCTGTAATCACACAAGTTTACTACATTTTCAAGGTCAGCAAAACTTCAACTGTGGGTTTTTGGGAAGAAGACAAAAAAGTAAAGGAGTAAGCAAACATAACCACCTGAATAGCTGCTTCCCTGGTGACAGCACCTTGGCCTGCCGACCTTCAAATCCGGCAGCTAACAGGGCATTTAGAAGGATTATTAATAGTCACAAGAGGATCCAAGTGAAGTAGCAGGTATCCCAAATGTGAAGCAGTGCAAGCAAAGCACTGCAGAGGTCTCGGGAGATCTGACTTTTGTTGCCAAGTCTCTTGTATGTCCTTGGGCAAGTTCTCTGACCTGCTTGTGACTCATTTCTTCACTTCCCTGACAGCAGCACCCCCAGATAAAAGCGTTCCACATCGGATGAGCTCACTTAGTGAGGCAATGAATGGTCCATGGAAGTGAACCTCATCCTTCCTTCTTTTAGCCCAACCGGCAGCATGGGAATTGCTAATAAAGTGGTCACCACTTGCCATGACAAAATGGGACACAAAACAGAAGCCATGTGAAGGGATTTGAAGGCTGGATTCGGTCCTCCCAGCCACTGCTCTCTGCACACACTTTCCTGAAATCCCTCATTCCACACGTCATGCTGAGTGGTGCAGCACCCGTACCCAATCTGGCTGAGAGGGGTATGGGTGCACTGAAGCGTCAGCTAAACCGGGCGTGAATCACCTCTGCTGATCTCGAGCCAATCCACTGACTCAAGTAAGGAGACACGGAAGAAAACAGGCAGGTTTTTAACTGCCATACAAGTACCAACCACAGAAAAGAAATCCCTTCAGAAGTACCAATCCCATCCATATTTCCTCCAAACCCTCACTGGCAAAAGAAGATATGTGTAAGAGGGAAAAATGCAACTACGCTGTTATATTCCAAATATATATTCTAGTCATTTCAAATTCTACTGTGAGGGATATCCCCCAAAATGGATATGACAAATTTCTAGGCTTTCCAACTTACTCATCCTGAACATAAACACTGCTCTGCTGGATTTGGGGGACGTAAGTCCTCCCGCAAGAGAGCCTGAAGCTGTGGAGAGTGCATGTTGGCTCGCTCCAGCGACAGCTCCCAGACTTCTGCTGCCTACCAAAAGCGTTTCCTGCCTTCTCACTTCCACACCACTAAATACCTCAGGAATGATAACATGACAAAGCTAGAGGTGCCACAAGCAGGCAGTGCTAACCTCTTCTCATCTGCTGAGATGATGCTCCCTCCAGCGCTGGCCAACCCCAAAGTGCTCTGCTGGCTACCAGGCCTGTGCAAAGCCATCACCAGCGGGAGACGAGGCAGTGCAGCTCCAGACCTGCATTCCTCAAGCATTAAGCTTTGTCTAGAATATTGCCAGATTGTCTAGTTTTCCTTCATACCAAAAAAACCCTAAAAACAGTCCTGACAGAAAACCTCTCCTACTGAAGCCCTGGACCGTGGTGGTGGGCATCCAATATTGGTTATATGTGGATAAAGCCTATGTCAAATGTCGCTTTCTAATTAGTTTTCCTCTCTCCTCATCAGAAACTTCACATCGAAATCTAAGTTCTCATCCCCTTTTCCAATATCCTGCCTCCCAGTACCTTGCTTAAGTTCAACCCAGAGTACAGAAAGCTCACTCGGAATTAATGCTCCAGTACCTACGGTCTACCCAAGAGACTTCTCTGTGCTTTTATCATGCCACCCAGATTGGGATGGAGAGTGAAGTGAAGAGGGTCTGCTGAATCCTTTGGACTGTTACATGAAAACCTAAGACTGGGAGGAGTCAAGTCTAAGAAACAGGTGATCATTTTTAATCACAGGTTCCTAAACCTCTTCCTCTCACCACGTTAGGGATTTCCACACCCCCTTGGAAGCAAGGGCCCAACACACAATCCCCTCTCATCTCTCAATACTTGATCATATCACACTCCATCCACTTCCAAACACATCTGCCATTTTCCATCTTTGCTATTTCCTTTCTTCTCTGGTCCAGGTTACAGAAGGCAAGCAAAGCAGCTTCTGTAAAACACCAACAGCAGGTACAGTACTATGTAATTAAAATGTCTTAACGCAGAGGAAAACGGGGTGTTTCCAATTAAACCACTAATATCCAAGAGCGCAGACCCAGCACTGGAGGAAGGGAAAAGGTGCCTGCAAGTTTTAATGGAGCCAGAAAGGAGCAGAGAAGCCTATGCATTCTTATGCAAATCTACACCAAGCGCATTGCACATCTGCTGAAATGGGTGTAGTTTTCCCACAGTTTGCAGAATTACAGTGTTTAACCAAGTGCCTGCCAGTGCTTGCAGTACAAGAGCTAATTTTTAATGGGGTATTCCCAGCCGTAAAATAAAAAAAGAAAAAGAAAAAAAAATCCCTTTATATACTAAGGGATCTAAATCCAGGACTTGATCTTACATTTACTTAAGTGCAAAGACCCCCTTCACCTCCAAGAGCTCATTACTTGCACTACTCCAACTTGCTTTATAATTAAAAATAATCCTGATCCTTGGAGAAGAGCCCTTCTACACTTCTGTGACCTTTTGAAACCCCATTAAAGAGAATTAACGATGTTATTCCCTCCTGATCACTTTTATAAAGGCTTTCTGAGATGGGGGGGTGTCAAAACATACAAAGGCCTTCATGAGAAGTTTACAAACCAAAATGCAGTAATTTTCACTTGGTTACTTTCCTTGCATATACAAATCCTATTTCCAGGAGTACTATGTCCCTTTAGAGAGGACTGAAAGAATTCAGATGAGAACTTAACTCCACGACCTTGGGGCTAAGAAGGTATATATGCCAGAAAATGCCGAAATCTCAGCTATTTTTTTATTTAAAAAAAAAAATCTATAAATACCAGTTAAAAGGAACCCATGATCTCACAGTAAGTCAACGGGTCACAGTTATGCTCCTCTTATCTTCCCTTTTTTTCCTATTGTTTAAAAATAGGAAACAGCACCACATGAAACTTCTGGGCCAGAGATAAATCGTGTGACTGAAATACAGGAGTCAGGAAACCAGTGTTTTAAAATAATGTCATCCTCATTTTCCCCAACACACTCTAGTATCGTTGATGCCGCCAAATATTTCAGTGACTTCATAAATTAGTAACCTAGGCAACATTTGCAACAACACAGCCAGCTCAAAGCCCAGCTAAAAACTCCTAAAAAGTCCGTTTATACATAAATTAATGTTGATATTCCTTAATAAAAAGGGGAATGACAAACAGTTTTAATGTCAAAGTGGTAATTCTGCAATCAAGTCTGGGAATAAAGCAACCAAGAATAAAACAGGCTATAGCCAGCCCTCACTAATCACCACTGCAAATACACAAGAAAGCCAACAGAGATTCAATAGCTGCAGTAGCACGGAGGACCCATAATGCACCCCCTACATGCTTGTAAGAATTCCCTGCAGTCAAGAAGAGCTATCAGAGGAGTTGTCACCCAGCAGGTATGAGCTGATCACCTGTAAGAGCACTTCAGTTGCATCTTTTGATAAAGAAAAGAGTCTGCCCACAGCACGCTTGTCCGTTCTTCATCTGTAACAAATGCAGTCACTTAAAACCTTGGTTTTGATCAAACTACATCTTTTACAATGAGGCACCGACTAGAAATCATTGTTATTCATCATCTTAACAAAAAGGAAAAAAGCTTTATGCCTTCATTATTTGATGTTTGGAACTAATATGCGGCAGCAGTACCAAAGAGTCTGCCCACAGCACGCTTGTCCGTTCTTCATCTGTAACAAATGCAGTCACTTAAAACCTTGGTTTTGATCAAACTACATCTTTTACAATGAGGCACCGACTAGAAATCATTGTTATTCATCATCTTAACAAAAAGGAAAAAAGCTTTATGCCTTCATTATTTGATGTTTGGAACTAATATGCGGCAGCAGTACCCGAAGGCCACGATAAGGTCAGGTACCACTATAGTAGGCATTGTCCAAATACACAGGAAACTACATTTCCCGGCCCAACAAGGTTTATCTTCCTTTGCACCAACTTTCTAAGCAAGTTAAAAATAAGCCTATTGATCAGAAGGGAAAGAAATGCTCACGAACACTGACCTTCTCTACTTTCAAACACACGACTGCCTGCAGACCCGCCGTGCAGCTCTTCAGCTCTCTTCCAGCTTTGGAAGGGTCTCTCCTGCACCTTCAGCTTATCTCACGTTAAGTCCTTCACACACAACGGCAAACGTTCTCCTGCAATGGCTTACAGCTCCGTACTCACTCATATATGCAGTAAACAAAACCTAGCCCACCTATGCTACCTGCACACATCCCAAGAAGCGTGAGAAAACCCTCAACAGCTGTAACAGCCGTCCCCCAACTAACAGATTGCCCCATCGCTTCTAATCGTTACAAGGGTTTTGTATTAAAAGACACCCTTCCTGCCGACCCTCGTTACACAGCCTCCAGATCTCTTTTCAACGGCGCTTCTGGAGATGAGCGGTGATGCTCAGGATTAGGGAGGATGCTGTCCCCTGGCCCGTTCCGGGCAGTCTCGGGTGTCCTCCAGCTGCTCCCACACCACCGCAATGAAGATGCCGCCACCTGGTGGGATCTCCACCGGGGCACCCACCGGCTGGACCCGGGCGAGCAGTCCCCTCCCGGGGCTCAGAAGGGAGCCAGCCAGCAGCAAGGACAGGGCTGGAAGCAGAGGACCATGTTGAGAATGACAAGAGGCTGTTCATGACCAAAGCCTGTTGGTGCTCATCCCAAGTGAGAGGGTTTGCAAATGGATCATCATTGCATTTTTAGGTACAGCTGCAAGCAGCGGAAGGAGAACAAAAAAATAAAAATCAGTGGGTATCAATCTGCCTACAAAGCCATAGTGAGGCAGCCCACAAAGAACCAGAAAATCCTGGGAACAGAGTTGGAGTCACTGATAAAACAGTCGAGAAAGGTAGATGAGGGAAAGCTGAAGGAGTAACTCATAGAAATTAGGTTTTTGGGCTGAATTTCACATGATTAGGACATGCTTCTGTTCGGTGCTCGAGCCACAGCTGTTTTTTAACCTCCACATGACACTACGTGCATTACCGTGGCTTCAGGCCTGAACACGTGTCAAATATTTTCCGAGGGCCAATGCTTAAAAGCCTGGAACTCAAGAGATGTCTCTGCCTGCCTGCACGGGGTCCGAGGCTTTTTCCTGGAGTCAGAGCCAGCAGAGCACTGTCTGTAGACCAATATCCATGAAAAAGCATAGAGCCCTCTGAGCCTGTGTTTGGAGAGCCGCCTTCTGCCAGGAGAAGGGGTGTGAGGAGGCTTATTCTGGCACTGAGGAATGTCTCCAGCTCTCAGAATTAGTGGACAAGGCGATGAAAATGTCCACATCTGATCTACACTCGAGTCTCTACAACCACTACCGTCTTTTAGCACCACTGCCAGAAGAGAAAGACTTTTCTTACTCCAGATAAGGCCCCAGAGCAGGGACGTCCATTCACAGGGTGAACATCCAAGAAAGAAGAGCTATTTTCCACACATTTCAGCAACTTTATTTTGAAATTAATTATTTTGGTGCACGAGCCTATGCAGAGAGCTTAGAGCAGGCACATCAGAAACTAATTTGACAGCAGCCATTACGGAAGTTTACGACCTGTTTAGACACAGACTGTAAGTCAGACAAAATCCGCTTCTGCTCCCATCACATGCAACATTTAACACCAATGCTGTGATGCTAGCTTTATAATTCATCGCTACAAAATCCATGGATGTTCAGTCAGCCACGCCAGGCACTACAATTGCTCTGTTTTCATAGTTAGCACTGAGAATGCTGCAAATTCTGTTATTCTTCTGCCTCCTCCCCCTGAAATATGTTTCAAAGAGCACAGAAAAAGACCTTCAAACACTGGTGGATGCTCTCAGGAGTCAGTTACCTCTTTTACAGAGAGAAGAAAAACAAATCACACCATTAATCTAGGCAAGACAACTTCTCCCTCCTACCCATTACACACATGCCATGAATCTGAAAGGAAGCCATCACCCAGAACACATGTTGATACATATTTTACAGAAACATTAGTTGTGTGTCAAAACTAGTTCTTGGAAACATCACCCAACAACACTCACATGATTTGTGTTTCACGAGCAATTAAACCTATCACTCCGACAAGCCAATCTGCTGTTCCCGCTCACTATTCAAACGTGGTGCTAGAGGAAGCTGCTTAGATTAGAAACTCTGTCCATAGGTAAGGCAATTGTATTCCCACGGTTTCAGAACATCCTCGGCTAATTCACTTACCCAGAAGCTGCTCCAGAATGCAAAATGAGCGAGCTACACTTGAACTGCTGCAGCTAACGCAGGAAATGCAAAAATAGCCAGACTGTGATTTAGATCTTGTAGTGAAGTCAGACGAGACCTCAGTGTCACACTGAAATCACATCCCAGACATCGTAAAGTCCTACTGTATTCACATCACTGTCACGCTGCTGGCAAGCCACAGAGACCAGTAATGATGGTACTTCACTACTAAACTCTTACCTCCTGTGCTTACAAAGTTTTACAGGCTCAGACCAGCTCCCTTTGTGCCAGTATCTACCTCCTTGGGTAGAGATGAAGTGGATGGCACACCACTGCAGAACAGCGAAGCACGGAAATAAACAGTTGCCTTTAAGCAGCTGCTGAACTTCTTTTCCTTAAAATAAGCGATGTCACAGCTTGATCCACTTCGCAGGCAGTCACCTCTCATTTGGTATAACCCCACAACGCCATCGTCCGCGTTTGTAAAGAAACTTGCAGAAGAAACGTTGTGACAGCAAAAGCTGTATCTCTTACCATGCTAGAAAATGCTTCTCCACTTCCTTTATGCTGGATATTCCTTCCCTCCCCCAGCCACTCATGGTGAAATAATTAGTGTTAGTGTTCTCATTGTTTATCAGACAATACAAACAATAAGGCTAAGCTTTCTCCTCCTGTTTTCTCTCCCTATGCTGCTGTGGTTCCTCAAACAACTGTGCAAGGCTTTACTTTTAATCCTATAAATAACACTTGTCACTCATGGGTTTGTAACCCATATTTAGTTGTGCACAAACATGGCACAGTTTCAGCTTGATTCATTGTCCGCAAACTTCTCCAGATGTGTTCATGCAAGAAAAAAAGGCCAATAAGCAGCAGGAAATAAACAAATACTATCTAATCCGACTGCAATTTCATAGGGAAGGAGAGAAGACACTACCACATCAGATTCTTTATGAGGGAGAGAGATAATGAGTTGTTTTTAAACACAGAGTAGGAATAATTAGTTATTGTCCTTGGGCTACGAGATGTATTTTTACATGCTTGGAGTCTATGCTGATTTTTATAGCCTGTGAGCTAGCTGCTCTGTCACAGGGAATTCTTTCCCATTTATCTACATGTTAGTGTCAGACTACAAACACATCACAACATATGACTTGAGCAACAAGCCATGTTTTTCGCTGTGGCTAATTTTGAAAACGAATTCCTGCTTCCACTCACACAAAACCTTGGGTGCTTCCCCTCACACAAGATATAACCTTGGGTAACAATCAGATAGGCTGGTGCCAGACATCCTCTTCTTAAGTACATTCTCATTTTACCTCTGGAAAGTATTCTAAACAAACAAACAATTTGAAGGCAATCTGCTTGCTTCTGAGCCCTCCTAGGCAAGAGCAGGGAGAGATTTTTGTTAGAAGGCCACATTTTATAGTGTCAGCATTAGGCGGAGAGTAACAAAAGAAAGCCACGCAAGAACCAGCAAGCCAGACACGGTGGAAACTACCAAAAATCCAAAAGTTCTATTACAATTAACTGCGCTAAGTATAACTTTGCTCATTGATGCACCAGACAGAAAGCAGACAGACAACCTCGTCCCACTGCACCAGCTTTTCGAGCTTCCAAAATAAACACAAAGGGCTTTGAGCAGACTGTGCTCTCCAGAAAACCTGCAGCCTGATCTTCCTCATTTGCTATGTGCAGGGGCTAACGCTGGTGGTACTCACCATAACTAACCGCCACCAGCCAAGAAAGCCAGCAGAGTTCTTGCAGATAACTTATTTATGCCATCTTTGTCTTTCAGGAATAATGCAACCAGCCACTAACGCTTCAACAATACAGGTAACGTTTGCTTCTGGTTTTACAGACCAAAGAAAAACTGAGGAATCTCTTTGGGATTCAGAGCAGAGCAGGAAGACCACAGGGACAGCCACTGGCGTGACAGGATCTGATGTAAAAAAGCACCAATAAAAGGAAGTGTTTTTACAGGTTCTCGGTAACATCAGGCAGGGGTAACATAGTAACTGCACGTGCAAACACCCCAACTGCTGCCTTTCCAAGGCTGGACCATCAGATTTGTTACAGGAGGGCAAACAACATACTGTCCGCAGCGCTCTTCACTCTGCAACGTAGGAGTTATCATCGTTCGATTACCAAGACAAACAAGAGGGAAAGACAAGGAAGATAAGACAGAATTTCCACTCTTTAGGTGCTGATCGAGAGATTAAGCCTCACTGCATTTCAGCGCGGAGCCTAAACAAACCAGCGCCCGCTCACATGAATCAAGCTCATTTCAAACGGTTCCATGCCTGGGAGAGTTTGGGAAAGATTGAACATCCTTTTTATCAATAACAGAGGTGCCGGTTTCACCCCAAGTCTGGGGCGACGGGACCGGCCGTGTCAGTAACCCCCCTGGCATTGAGCAGCTCGTTAGCAGCGCTGAGCCCCGCGCGCACCCGCATCCTGCGCCGGCTGCCGGCGACACAAAAGGCGGACGCG
>NW_010267102.1:10329-11703 GCF_000690775.1 Eurypyga helias | reverse complement strand
CTGACTGAACCCAGCACACCTGCTTGTTCAGTACCCCAGACTCAGTTTCCCAGACAGGAAACTGAAAGGGGGTTCTGTTAAACTGGGGAGACCCTGGCATATGGGATCCCATCTCGCCCCAAAGCCGTACCTATGCTAACCAACTCTGCAATAGCGAATTTTTTTCTAAGTATGCGTCTTCGTTCACATTTCCCTTCCCCTCTCTTCTCTGCTTTGCTTATCTGGCAGGTTTATGTCTCCTTGCATGGTGATTGCACCCTACTGACGTGTCCCCTTAAACCTTCTGGGATCTTGACAGCAGAGGCCAGGCGATGACCCTGTCTCACCGCGGCTCATCCCAGCTCAGTGTGCCCTGAAGAAGGTTTTGCCCCTGCAGCTGATTTCCTACACTTTCTTCTTTGTTTCCCACACCACAACTGCAACAGTTTCTGCTGTTTCTCAAGTCTCTAAATCCCCTCACTGACATGACCAGTAGCTTGAAAAGCATCATCAGGCAACACCAAAGCAGAGAAAACTTAGACCCTGCCGATCACCTTGCCTCCACGTGCTTGGGGACCGAATCCCAGAGACACGATCCCCATTTTCCTTCCCTTCAGCCCAAATTCATCCTTCCCGTTGATTACTGTTGTGGATCAGACCTTAAACAAAAAAATTAATGGGCATAGTTACCACCAAAAATAAACACAATCACAGCTCATTAAATCAAAAGCAAAGCCTACTGAGCAACTTCCTAAAGTAGGGCATATTCTAGCCCCCTCTTGAATGACATACTGTTGTAGGTTGGGGCTAATAATAAGATTATGATCCTCTTCATTAGCAAGTATTTTGTTACACCAAAAATCTCGTGAATGGATATGTCTATCTTGGCAAAATGTGAGAATCCCAGCCTTTGATCTCAAACCTCCATTTAAGCATTGCTGCTTTAAAAAGACAGATTTATTTTAAGGCCCCTGTGCTCGTCTCCAGTGGGAAAACGTGCCAGGGAGGGAGCACTTGCCTGGGAGGAGCTGCTGCTCACTGGGATTCGGCTCATTTGAGCTGCTTCCCAGCAACTGAGGTGGAGGAGAAGCTGTGGCCCCATCCTGGTACCCACCTGAATGCCCAACAGCTCTTTCCCCCGGATGCAAATGGAAGGAAAGAAGGATGCTGAGCGTGCTCGTCTCCAGTGGGAAAACGTGCCAGGGAGGGAGCACTTGCCTGGGAGGAGCTGCTGCTCACTGGGATTCGGCTCATTTGAGCTGCTTCCCAGCAACTGAGGTGGAGGAGAAGCTGTGGCCCCATCCTGGTACCCACCTGAATGCCCAACAGCTCTTTCCCCCGGATGCAAATGGAAGGAAAGAAGGATGCTGAGCCATTTCTGCTAAGGGTGCAGCG
>NW_010267102.1:0-10314 GCF_000690775.1 Eurypyga helias | reverse complement strand
AAGAGCGTTAACAAAGATATTATTGGTGCAAGAATAAACAGCTGTGAATAACACGTTGGTGTTGGATACTACCTGGGGTACCTTCACTCCAGGTGCTGTGTGGTGAAGTGCAACACCACCCCCAGCAACACAAAGGATGGGGTTGGAGGGCTCAACCCACCCTGCCAATGGGGCAGTGCTGGCCCTGCCAGGTTTTGGCTCGGGCAGACTCCTGTGATCCCAAGCAAGGGTGCCAGCCACGAGCTGATGTGCAGGAATCATAAAATCACAGGATGGTTTGGGTTGGAAGGGACCTTAAAGATCATCTAGTTCCAACCCCCCTGCCATGGGCAGGGACACCTTCCACTAGACCAGGTTGCTCCAAGCCTCAGCCAGCCTGGCCTTGAACACTTCCAGGGATGGGGCATCCACAGCTTCTCTGGGCAACCTGTTCCACTGCCTCACCACCCTCTCCGGGAAGAACTTCTTCCTGATATCCAATCTAAACCTCCCCACTTTCAATTTAAACCCGTTACCCCTTGTCCTGTCACTACAGGCCCTTGTAAAAAGCCCCCCCCAGCTTCCTTGTAGCCCCTTCAGGGACTGGAAGGTGCTATAAGGTCTCCCCGGAGCCTTCTCTTCTCCAGGCTGAACAAGCCCAACTCTCTCAGCCTGTCCCCATAGCAGAGGGGCTCCAGCCCTCTGAGCATCTTCGTGGCCTCCTCTGGACTCGCTCCAACCGGTCTATATCCTTCTGATGTTGTGGGTGCCTGGCTGCCAGTCCTCGGTGGGCTGGGGTGTGAGATGGGTCCTGCTCTCATTGGGAGGTGTGGGTGGGAGAACCAGTCCTTTGGGAGGGACCTGTTCTGCCCAAACCCTGGAGGAGCAGCTGTGCAGTGTTTCGTCCTCAAGTCAAGGTGAAAATCCCCCACGTAATCCTCCAAATAATTTTTTCTCATGCGGGGAACAATCCCAGATACCTTTTTTCCCAACTCAGAGCATCACTGTCTCTTCTTCTTTTGTTCCACAGGCAGAGGAAGATCAGCATGAAATCTCAAGCAGCCAGAAAAGGAAAAAATTATTCCTGTTGCACTGCTTTCAGCTCACCCCCTCTAGTTAACCCTAACATTCGTGCTGTGCCTTTTGTGTGGGTATATCTGTGTTTGCCTTGGAGGATGCAGAGGGAGATACATATTTTGCTGTTTGATTGATGAGGTGACGAGGGAGAAAACCAGGAGTTTTTAGACAGATGCAAATCCGTACAAACAACCTAGCATTCAGCAGTTCCAGACGCTCGCTGCGGAGCGCCAAGACGAGTGCACCGGTCAGTGTTTGCAGTGCTTAGGACAAAAAAAGAACGTGACTTGCCTTTCGCCGGCTGAATTCTTCATTTGCAATAAAGATGATGATGATACTAGTGTCTGAGCTCAGGCTCCTCTCTAAATAACATGTGTGTGCTCAGCTGGATTAAGCCAACTTCTGAGACTGGAAATCATAATAACAGCCTTTTACAGGGCAGCCTTTCTGGTCGTCTAATACTATTATCCTCTGGGCTGAAAAGCATTCCAGAGTACTTGGAGTGCTATGATGAATGTGAGGTTGCTTAGCTGATAGTACCGGCTTGTCTCAAGGAAGCACATTTTCTCATTATTTTTCAGTTTAAAGAAAGAGTTTAGAAGGAGAAATGGAAATATTAAAAATGAGAAGGATTTGGTGATGCTGTGTGCCTTTCCATAAGACTCTTGTGGTGCCCTGTGTGTTTTATCTTCATATTTTTAGTTGTCCCAAATAGTTATTTGAACTCCACGATGGCCTGAACAGAAATTCGTGAAGGCTACTGAAACTGGGCACCTGATTCGCTGCTCTGCTTTTCCATAAGTTTACACCACCGTAACTTGGTGGTGATTTGGGTCCCATTTTACTTGATATCTCTTCAAAATAACCAAGGTCCTTTGGGGAAAAACTGCAGAAAAAGAAAATCTTGGCTTTGGTATTTAACCCACGACAGCCTGAGGGTTTTGAGAAACTGTAAGGATTCTTGCTGGCAGTGAGACTAATGGTGGAAGCCCACATATGTATAGTTCTCGTCTCTCACCACAGCTCTCATCTCTGCGGTGGCCCTGGAGGTTGGGGTGCCCTGGGATGCTTGCTTTTCTTACTCTTCCCCCCCAGCCCCGTGTGAGGGGTGTGACGATGACATCCTCTTTTCTTTGGCCAGCAACACACAACATTTCAAACATCAAACCCATTGTTTTTTCTGGTAGGCTGTGACATTCTCCCTGGAAAGCCCCTGCAACGTCCTTTGCTTCATTGCTGGTCTCCGCAGAAGGCAGGCATCCCTGTTGGGTCTGCTCAGGATGCAGCAGGATGAGCAGCTGAGCTTGCCCCCTTGAAAGTGTGACCCGAAACACGCTCAGTACAGAACCTCACTCGACCCAAATCCTTCCTCTTCTCTCCTGTGGTCGGGTGAGGACATATGGCCCATCTTGGTTTGCTCTTCCTCACCCCAGGATACTAAAGGCTGATTTGTTTTTCCCCAGAGCCAAATCCCATTTATCCATATGTCTTCATCTTATTCTTCTTAATTTGGCTAGTGGCTGTGCCTTCTGTTTTCCTTGAATTAAAGAAATAAAATAAAATAACTAGCTGTCATTACATGCTTTGATTCCTACCTCTAACGATGTGGTCTCTTTTGTAGCTATTCTGTGTAAATTGCTCATAGGCTACTTCCTTTCTTAACTTCCAACCATGGCTTTGTGCTTCGGAGGTAGTTATTATCTTAAACAACTTGGTAGCATCAATCTGTTTCTTTCCCAGAGGCTTCTTTACACTTTGATGAGAAATCCGCTAAGTTTCTTTTTGCTTTGTAGAAAAGGCCAAGCCTGGCTCTTTTTTTTTTTTTTTTTATCCTCTCTTCCAAGAGCTTCTGTGAATCAACTTTATTTCTCTTTTTCGATCTGTGCACTCTTCTAATAATTTCATGACCTGACTTTAGAGAATATTTCCAATGAGATTGTCCCGGAGGCTCCTGCAGTGCCAGGATGTTTTTCACAAATACAGTCTCTTGAAACATATATTTTACTCACCCTCTGACAACACTTTAAACATTTTTTTTTGGCTTTCTCGTTGTGAGACATTTGCACGGGTTGATTCCAGAAAGTTAAATCCTTATTCACCTACCCTCTGTTCTTTAGCTTAGCCTGTTACATTTTTAATTTTTTTTTTTTAATCCAGTCTATAATATCCCTTCTCCTGGATTCAAATCCTTACTTTAAAAAAGTTTCTTCCAAAAAACTCTCCCTCATCAGATTTAAGAAACTAAATGTGAGAGGGTAAAAAAACCCCAATAAACCACCTGGTGCAACCATGTCTTCTGCTAAATTTTAGTGCTCTGCTGAGGGTTTTTCTGGCACTTTATATCCCTTTCTCTTGAGACTGACGGTCCTCTGAAATGACCACGACATGTCCATCGACGTGGCCCAGGGCCTCTCTGTTCCCCGCTGAAGGCTGTCAGAGCTACATTTCTTCTGAGGACTTCCACGCTTAGGGTGGGACATGGTGGAGAAAATGGTTAAGTTCTGGCTGGAAAATTCTGCAGACAGTGCCCTGGCTCAACAGGAGGTGGGAGCCATGGAGTGTTAGGATAAATATTTGCCTGAGAGGTAAAAGATCAGGCAGGGAGACACCAAGAGCAGTTATCATTTCTGGGCACTCCCTGCCCCACTCCATGGCTTTCCTTACAAAATCAAGCTTTATCAACAGCAACAATAACAATTTTGGCTTGGCTAGGGCCAAGCCAGGAACAGGCTGCCCAGGGAGAGGGTTGAGTCACCATCCCCAGGAGTATTTAAAAGGCGTGTGGATGTGGTGATCAGGGACGTGGTTTAGTGGTGGACTTGGCAGTGCTGGGTTAATGATCGGACTTGATGATCTTGAGGGCCTTTTCCAACCTGAAAGATTCCATGATCCTATGAAATCTCATTTCCTGAAGATTTTAAAAGGCAGGAGCAGCGGGGTCTTCATTTGTGTCATGTGGACTGCATGAAAAAACTGGGACCTTCTGCTATGGGACAGCCTGGAAGAGTGAGGGATGGAGGGAAGAACGGCAGCCCATGAATCTGAAAGCTGGGTGAGATCGGAGAAGGGATGGTGAGCTCCCGGGAAGAGGTGCTGCTGTGGGGTTTTCAACCATGGCTGTCCCCAGGACCTCTGGCACAGCCCTGTTTCCCAGGGCTTTCCCCATGGTGCTGGGGGCAGCCATTTTCATGGCATTCCCTAATCCCAGAAGGGGGAACTGTCAAATAATTTAAGGTCCACATGTTACGGCCCACCTGCTCTGGGCCATGCACGGCATGGGGCAGAGCTGAGGAGCCGGAAAACACCACTGCGTGAAACCAGACTAATTAGGGAGGGGGTAGGCAGTGGCCTCCTTCCACCAGTTTGTCCTCCATGGGGCCCTGTGAATTCAGGGGTGAAATCCAGTCCCACTGCTGGGCTGAGGGGACGTCAGGGAGGGCTGAGGATGGGCTTAGCCTTTCCCTGCTCCTCATTGGGAAGGCTTTCTTCTTTCTGACAGACCTTGTTGCCTCTAGCTGCTCGCCTGTCCTCTCACAGTCTGGCCAAGACACTAAGGACTTGTCTCCAGGCAGTTTTTTGGGGAAGAAGAAGAGGTAGCTTGCAGAGAGCTAGAAAAATGATCTGCAGTATCACAAACCACCTCGCGGCTACTCTGCCTTCCTCTCTTTAAAGGCCTCCACCATACCTGGCCTCGGTGTCCCATAGGAGATGACTAATATAGCTGATTTCCTTGCCTCTGCCCGCAGAAAGCCAAACTTGTTCCCGGTTGTGACCACACATGACTCTCCCCTCCAGCAAGAAGGTGACTGCAGCTGCCCCAGAGCATCTCATTGCCATAAGGGAAGCTCGCCCTTCCCAGCCCAGCCCAACAAACGGCTCTGTGGGAACGATGTCCTCCATGCAAGGTTGGCCTGGTGAAAAGAGCCTTGTTCCCCTGCTGCCTGCGCTGGTCGGTGTTGAAGAAACCTGGCCCCCAGATGTGGCAATACTGGTTTTAAAGGTGGAGGTGACTGGCGTAGCCTTGGCTCTGTGGTCGGGATGCATCTGGGTGGTCCCTCATGCGATGAATTAGTTAATGTGTGAAGAGGCCAGAGGAAGGCGTAAAGCACTGAGTGTTACTCTCGCCTTCTGAGGATAATGCATTTTAAAGATCAGCTTGGATTTGCCTGCAATGTGATTTGTTTAATTATTTAAAGCCTGTTAGCATATTTTCCTCAAGGGATGGAAAATCCTCAGCGAAAGGATCCTTACACCAGAACAGAGGTCTCCGTTGTACGCTGAAGGTCTGGGCTCACACCCAGCCACCCGCACCATTCCTAGCATGTTGTAGGTGAAAACACCGTGTAAATACCCACATCCCCAACTCCGGAATATGCCTTATGCTAGCCTCTTCTTCACACCTACAAGTCACCCGTCACTACAGGGCACTTTGTAGGGCAGCTGGGGCTATAAGCTGTAGGGACCTGGTATGGACAAGGCTTTGTAAAACTGTTCTCAACCTCAGCCCTTTCCAAACTTGCGCTGGGTTGGGTATGTCTGCATGGTGCAAGGTGGGAGAAGTCCATCTGGGACTCTTGCTGATGCCATTCTGGTTCAGGAGTCTCATCTCCACATGGATGCTCAGTGGAAGGCTGTATGAGGAGGTGCAGAGGAGGTGTGGGAGCGAATGGCCCTGCCACAGGACTGGATCGACTGGATCCTAGGTGCTCTTGCTCTGCCTGAAAGTAGTTTCTTGCTCCGTTTTACTAAGCCTGCTGTGGCAAACAGCACGTGCAAGGTACCATATACCACTGAAATCCTAAGGCATGGTGTCTTCCTTTTTCACTGCTTGGTGCCACCTCCAACCCTGACCTGCAACCTCCCATTTAAAAGGGAAAAAGCTCTCAGTTGTTCTCAACTTCGAGAGAAACCATCGTGTTTCATGTGAGTAGACACGTGTTCTGGCTGGGGTCAGATGCCTGAGGCAGGACTTCTCTAGCATCCCTATTGCACCTGGAAGGTGTTACACAGCAAACAAGCTGTACCAGACACCAGGTCCCCTCCTCTCCTTCTGTGACACTGAGCACGGAGAGTGCCAAAAAAGGTGCCAGCAGCTGCTGCTGTTAAGCCTGAACCTGAGCTGCTGGCAGGGAGCACTCCCGGCTCCCTGAACAGAGATGTCCTTTTAACACCCACAGCCATCCTGCTCTGGGACAGCTTGGAAATGTTTTGGACTTGGCGTGAGAGAGCACTAGGGCTTTCCTGTCCTTGGCATCGCTCGGGCTGGTTTCTCCACAAGAAGCCTTCTTGGAGATGGGATGAGCTTTGGGCTGTTTCACAGGTCAGAGATTTAGAGAGCTATGGGGATCCCGCTCCCCTCTGCAGCTGTTGGACAAGTTCCCGCCTGGATGGGTACACGCCACCCACGTTTTCCTCGGTGTTGCAGGTGCCAACGTACCTGGGTACCGGAGCTGGCACCACGTTGCCGTGTCTGTGCTGGTATCTGCAACACCTTTTTTTTTCACTGCAGCACAACACGCAGGGACACTGCTTGGATTTGCCCTGACACTAATTGGGGACCCCAGAGACTGAGGCTGTTGGCGCTGGCAAGGCCTGACGTCCTTGTGGCATTTGAGCTGGGTCACCGCAGATTCAAATTGTTGTTGATTTTTAGTTTGTGTTTACCCGGACTTGAGGCTCAACTGGGGCACGGTGGCTGGTTTCCATGAGGTCCACCCTTCAGCCAGTTTTACAGCTGAGTTGGCTGAGGTGCAAAGAGGCCAAGAGCCCCGAGTGAAGAACGCCGAGCGGGCGGCTCATTAAGGGCTGAACTCTAGACCCGTGTTCCCAGCCCTCTGCTCTAATCACCAGGCGAGACGTGGGAGAGCCTCATGGGGCTGATGCTGATGAAAGAAGAGTCAACAGCTTTATTTTGCAGCTTTATTAGCGAAACAAAGTAAAGCCAACGTGCCCGACTCTATTATTGAACCAGTAATCCCTGCGTGCTTACATCCAGAGCTTCCCAGTCGTTTAACTGGGAGGCTGAACAATAAAATATGTTGGGTCCAAAATGGCTAAAGCAGAGGCCAAGCAGGAGGTAAGCTGTCTAATTGGAGAAGTTGCAGTGGGAATCTTACCCCAGGGGCCTGTCCCTTGGGATTAACAGTTTGCTGACATCTGGGTTGCATGGCACTGCTGTCTTGCCCTGGGTCTCACCAGGGCTGATGGCAGGGAGCCAGGGAATAATAATAATAAAAAAAAAACAAACCCAGAAAAAAAAATTCCTCAAACTTGTACAACAGGGAAGACGATTTTTTTTTGCTGTCAACTCAGAGTCCTTCGGGAGAAAGAAACTGTCAGCTTCTACCCAGAGACATACGGTTGTGACTTCTCTTGGCTTGCAGAATCACAGAAGGAAAAAGCAGGGAGAGGGGAATACAGTCTCTTCTGCTCCCAGCAGGGTTGTCCCAACGGAGTGATCCCCCACTGCCTTGTCCCGTCCAATTTTAAAGGCCTGGGGGTCTTACGTCAGCGACTTCATGGCGAACGCACGAGGCCTGCTGCACATGGCATCCTCTCCTCTCTCGGCAAAGCGGTCACAGGTCTGTCTGCACAGGCCTGGGCCTATGTTTGCCACGTGCCAGGGTCTCAGGGGAGGGCTCCTGCTTCCGCCTGCACCCAAGGACACTTCCGCCACTGCCAAGGACAGGTAGATTAATTTTCACTACATCAGGTGCCTGAAGTAGTTAAGAGAAAGGGGCGGCAGCTAGAAGTTGGAGGAATCACCATCTGGAGCCATCTATTTCTTTCTTCATCCTGTGAACTAGACATTGCTGGCTACTAGGTCAGCTGCAGACTTCTGGGGGTCACCAGGCAGGTGAGCCGCATCCCACCACCAGCCTGTTGTCATGAATTTGTACTTGCCTCTCCCTCTGGTTGTCCATCAAGATGAAACCAAGTCACCAC
This sequence comes from Eurypyga helias, assembly GCF_000690775.1. Lineage (NCBI taxonomy): Eukaryota > Metazoa > Chordata > Aves > Eurypygiformes > Eurypygidae > Eurypyga > Eurypyga helias. Next base: position 2,313 of record NW_010267102.1, on the reverse strand, counting down.
CCTGGCTCCCATCCCCCTGCTTCTTCTTCCGGCTGCGAGCCCATTGGAGCCGTTTGCTGATGCGGATGAAAAACTGAACATGGACATGTTAAAAAAAATAAAAATAAAACCCCGATCCAAGCATGGTAGAACCAAGGGACCAAGTTGGACGCGTTGGCTGAAGGTGCCTTGGGAGGGACACCCTCCCCGGTCAGCTGCTCCACAGCAAGGTGCAGAGTCTCACACAGGCTCAGAGCTTGCCATAAACCTCACTCAAGTACTCAGCCTGTTTTGAAATCCACCCACAGCCTTACTTTTTACAAACTCGGGAGGAAAATGGCAAATTAATCCTTTTTTTTTAAAAGGATGAGTCGGTTCCTTGTCATTCTCTGCGCAGCTCAGGATATGATAGTTCCTGCTGCATAAATACAGATTGTTTCTTTTCACAACTTCTCTTTCATCAGACTGCTAGGAAGGCCTGGAGGGTGTTAAAAAATGTGAAAGAAACTTGCTTCCCAATTAAGGTCAATCTCTTTTATCAGAGTCTTTGCATATAAACCTCACTTTCAGAAGGATTTCTATAAACTCCATCCCCAGCTCTGACAAATTGGGAGATGCCCAAATCTCCGAAGGAGCGGCTGACTTCTTTCCCGGCTCGCAGCGCAAAGCAGGGATCTGATCTGTCATGATGACTGAGAACATGTCACAACAATCTGTTTGCATTCTTCAGGAAAGAAAAACATCTTTCTCTCCTGGAGCTGTAAGCTAATTTGGAGATTTTGCAAGATGACATGCAACCTGATTAAAATGACCTCAGGCCAACAATTCGTCTTAGGCAACTTGACAATTAAAGTCTAGACCTATCTGTTGCCCAGGTTGGTTTTTTTTTTTTTGCTTCAAATCCCTTTAGGGAGGAAAGAGTTCCGTGTTTTTATTTTTAAATCTACATATTTGGAATTTTTCTTTTACACTTTGCTTCTACTGTAGCAGAATGTGCTAAGGGGATCTATATTTTTTCACATTTTGAGCAGATGAAACTCATACACAGAAGCCCCAGTTTCTTGCCTGCTGGAAAAATATACTGAATATCCGAGGAAATAATACATGAATAAACTCGAGGACTCTAAGAAATACCCAAGGCACTTTGTGGCCTACATAAAGCTGCCCGCCGAGGTAAAAATGTTGTGCCCTCAATTTTCCAAAGTCAGTGGGTATTTTTGTAATGACCGTTGCACTACTAGAATCATTTTTTGGCTTTTCACAATTAGTTAAGCAGTGGGATCAGTTTATTAATCCGCTGAGTTTCTGTGAACACAGCGATTCGTCAAGCAGCATGAAAAATAAATGGGCGCCTTCTGGCAGGACGTTTGTCAGACTGTGAGCAAACCCTGAATTTAATTCAGTGGTTTCGGGAGACTTGGTAATTTGTCCATGAATGTTTTAGCGCCCGTTTCTTCAAAAAATCACTGTCACAGTCACTCATCCTAGGTAAATTCAGGAGAGATTCTGCTTCTCCTTTGTTGATTTGGCTCAGCCTAGACCATCGGCTGGTTTCTAGCTTGTCAAGTGGCTACACTGATTGACAACCTGTGTTTTGCTAATGCTCTTCACATGGTAATGAGATCCCCTAAAGGGCTTTATTTATGAAATCAAATTATAAACTTTCAAATTACGTAGTGAACTGGTGTGACTTGCAGATAACTTGTCAGCGTCACCAAAATACCCTGTACAGCTACGGTTATTCGACATTGGCCAGGGTGGGAGCTTTCTGGGATGAAAGGGTGGGATGGTGGCAGAGGATGCCAGTGCCCACCAATGGAGGAATTTGTCTTCTGGTCCGTTTCTTTCTGCTCCATCTCAAAGGTGAAAGTTTCCCCCTGAGGAGGTGCAGGTGATGTCTCCTGGGGACATCAACCTGGGACTGGGCGGAGAATGGATAGAGAGCAGCCCTGAGGAGAAGGACTTGGGGGTACTGGTGGATGAAAAGCTGGACATGAGCTGGCAGTGTGTGCTGGCAGCCCAGAAAGCCAACCATATCCTGGGCTGTATCCAGAGAAGTGTGGCCAGCAGGTCGAGGGAGGGGATTCTCCCCCTCTGCTCTTGTGAGACCCCAACTAGAGTACTGCATGATCATTAAACTAGATGGTCTTTAAGGTTCCTTCCAACCCAAACCATTCCATGATTCTATGATTCCATGAAAGTTGCATGGAGGCTGGTTGCCAGTTCCCAACCTGGCTGAGCAGCCCTTCCTGGCCTGCCTCCTGGCTTCTCATGGGTTCTCACGTCCCAGTCCTGCTCCTGAGTGGGAGCTGTGAAGCTGTGGATGCCCCATCC
>NW_010267101.1:770-1064 GCF_000690775.1 Eurypyga helias | reverse complement strand
GGTATTTTGCTAGCCGGAGTTAATCACGACAGATAGCCAGTGTTATTTCCGTCTTCCCACCCAAAAATGTTGCCTCCTCCCACAGAGGAATAAGGAGGATAGTGGTGGGGTCCCGTTCCTCTCTCAGGTGGTAGCCTGCTTCACTCTTTCTTCTGCACCACAGGTTAAGAAGCTAATGAGATCTGGCTTGAGGGCCCGGGACCCTCAAGAGGGCTGGAGCACCTCTGCTATGGGGACAGGCTGAGAGAGTTGGGCTTGTTCAGCCTGGAGAAGAGAAGGCTCCGGGGAGGCCTT
>NW_010267101.1:0-605 GCF_000690775.1 Eurypyga helias | reverse complement strand
TGTCCCTGCCCATGGCAGGGGGGTTGGAACTAGGTGGTCTTTAAGGTCCCTTCCAGCCCAAACCAGTGTAAGACTGAGTGAGGGGACAGTTTGTATGGCTACTGTTTAAGAGCACTTTTCTGAGTACTGTTTTTCTGCTGCATTAGTAATGCTGCATGTGCATCAGTGAAGTCTGTTTCTCCCTGCAGTCCTATTGTGACAGAGAAGCATGCAGTTAACTTCTCTGCCTGACACAATGGCTTTCTAAATCAGTGACATGAAAATCTCAGCTGCGGTGAAGATTAGAATCATAGAATGGTTTGGGTTGGAAGAGACCTTAAAGATGACCAACTAAAACCACTAGTGTTATCAGTACTTTTCTCAGTGCAAATCCAGAACATAGCCCCATACTAGCTACTGTGAAGAAAATTAACTCTGACCTGCATAAAACCATTGTACTTGTGTATGTGTTCTTGCACTTTTTTCCTTCTCTTCTCCCCAACAATGGTAAGATCCTTTTGGACAGAAAGCAGAATCTCCTTTCTCTCCCCCTCACTCATACATAAATTCACTCATTGTCCTTGCAAAATGTAGTTATCAATGATTATAGAATCACAGAACAGTTT
>NW_010267100.1:2891-4681 GCF_000690775.1 Eurypyga helias | reverse complement strand
GTTCAGTTATGACATTCCCCCAGGTTTTATAAAAATGGGCTGAGGTATATCAGGAATCAGCATTGACATTAGAGGAAAGATGATGTGGTGAGCTCAGCTTTTACTCACCACCTCTTCCCTATCCCTTAGCTGAGAGGTGGCAGGTGGCTGGGAGGACTGGATGGCAGTTTGGGGGATTTGCTGGGGAAATTATCAAAGGAACAGGAAGGTTCCAGGGAAATGAGAGTATTGAAGTGAGAGGAAGGAGCAGACCTAAACCTATCAAAACAGCGTTTCATTAGTTCATTGTTCATGGAACAATGTGTTTCACCCTCTTAATTGGGTAAGGTGGAGAAAACACTGGCAACAACTCAGTAAGATGCTTTCTGAAGTAACAGGGCTGGTCAGAAAAGTTGTTTCTTCCTCCCGAATATCCCCTCCTCATCTGTGGTTACTGTCCAGCCCTAAAGATTAGGAGTCAGATGGCTGCAAGCGTAAGCTCTATCTTCAGTTCCCCAACGCTGAATTTTCCCAGGGGGTTGCTGACGCAGGAGAGAAGCACCACGGGTTGGTCAGCCCTTGCACGAACCAAATCACCGCGGAGTACAGTGAAAAAAAAGCACAAGTGGTACGTGCCTGGCAGAGGGGAGGCTCGCGGTCCCAGCGGCAGCAGCTGCTGCGAGGTTCAGATGCCGACCTGAGCCTCACAGGGAGATATTTCCCCCTGCAGAGATGCGAGACGCTTCGGCTGATCTGGGGCTGAACGCAGAGGGAAAAACGTAGGTGGCATTTCAGACGTGCAGGAGTGCCCGTCTCGCGCTGCGCTCTACCTGAACCTGCAGTCTTAAGGGAGAAAAGAGTGGAATTAAACGGCAAAAAATTGGAATTTAAAGGCTATTCAAGCACCTCGTCCTGAACAAGTAGCATCTAGATAGCCTTAGAGCTAACAGAAGTGGGCCTGGAGGGGATTAAAAGAAGTAGGAAAGCATGAGTAATTGGAATAAGTAAACACGGACTGTTTCCTTTTCCCTGATCCTTGTTTTAGTCAGATTTATGCATATAGAAATCAAGTGACGCGGGACTCCATCCTCCGCTCGCTCATTCCACCCTCCCACTTCAGCGCGTGGAGTTCACTAATCTTATCTGGGAACTTCTCAAACAAACCAAGCAAAGCCAAGGGAATACCAGAAATGACACAGAATTGGTTTTTCCAGAGAGTGTGATACGGGGAGAGTTTGCGCTGACAGCTGAACCTGCCAGCAGGATTCCCAAGGGAACTTTTCATCTCCAGGCTGTGCCATTGCACTCGGAGAGAAAGCGGAAGAGGCTGCAGACAGCTCCTGAAGAAGGGGCAGGTGGCTGGGAATCCCCCACCAACTCCTACCCCACACACACCAAAATGCATTTGGCAAAATGATGCTTAGTTCTGGATTACCCTTCCTCTCTCTTGCCGGAAATCCATCTTACCTCGCTCGGTCTGACGAAACCGTGAAGACCTACAGGGCCTAGAAGACGTTAGGCACGCGTTTATTTTGCGCAAACCACTCTGGGCTGGAAGAGGAGGATCTGAGCGAGGATCACAAAAGAATCGCTTCATGAATTAAAGCCATTTTTCAAGCAAAGCAGCTGGTTAATAGCTAACCACAAGCCGTCCACGGGAAATAAGCTCGCGCTTCGGTGGAAGTGCAGGGGGACGTTAGGTAAACAGATCGGTGGGGCTGGGTTTGGGCCAAAATGTTGGTGCTCTAGAGGTCTGCTGACAACAAGCGCCGCTGGATTTGTCACTGTCCCTTTGCATGGTTCTCAGCCGC
>NW_010267100.1:681-2780 GCF_000690775.1 Eurypyga helias | reverse complement strand
CGCTCGCATAGCGTCTGCCGGCCGAAGGGATTGCAGCAGGGCCGACCGGGACCGTGCGCGTGCTCCTGAGAAGAGACGCCAGTTGGCGAGCCCGGCGACATGCTGGAGGGGCGAGAGCACCTGCAGCAGTCCTGCTGTGGGCCTGTCCTGCTCGCGTGGCGTACGGCAGCTGTCGTCCCAGCCGTGTGGAAGTTGGAGCTGTGTTTTCTTTTTTCTCGCTGTTTCACAGCAGAAAGCATTGGTGTATCGCGCCCTCCCAAAATAGCTCAGGGCTTGCAGTCCTTTGTTAAATTCACACAAGTTCCGTGCTGGTTTTTTTGCCCTTGTTAAGCAAAGGAAAACCCAAACTACCCTTGTCTGTTGTAGCTGTACGACTCAACGCTGCTATCCCGCTTTCTTTCCCAGCTACTCCCTTGGCACTTAGGCGTCAGGTCCCACAGTGATTAATACTTTATTGGCTCTGACTGATGCAAACTCCTTGACGTTACTCTCCTGGCAACCAGGTACATGTGGGGTTTTCCAGGATGGAAACAAAGGGACGGTGTCAAAAACCAACCTACAGTCTCTGGATACAATACAGTAAAAAAAAAATAAAAACCGTGAGGTTAATTCATGGCAGTTGTGTGTTTTCTGGATCACTTTTCCTACAAACAGAACCGCAGCTGTAAATTTTGGGAGGTTCATTTCACGTTAGAAAGTTACGAGGTGAGAAACTCATCTCAGTAGTTCCTTTATTCCTCAGAGTCCTTGGATTTTATTTTTCTGGTGGTGATCACTGAAGAAATTAAGCACAGCATTTGGAGGAAAGGTTCATCTTCGGGCTGAGAGGAGGTTAAGGGGCTGGAAGCAAACAGAAGGGCGTCCATGGTGGACAGGAGGCAGCAGTGGGTGTTTGCTGAGGCTGGTTTTATTCTACATCTTCATTTATGACCTGCAGAAGGGAGTGAGCACAAAGTCTGGATGCTCCTGACCCCCTCAGGGCAGCCAAAGGCCACACCGGTGGCAGAGAAGCCCTGCGGGATCTCACCAAACGGAACAAAAGGCACAGTGTTGCCACAGGAGCTTCGGTGTGGATAAACGTAGGGTGACGCCCGTAGATAATCCAAACGAGAGCTCTTTGATGCTGATCCCAGAACAGGCCGTCAGGGCCCAGGAAAGAGATCCTGAAGTCACTGTTGACAGTTGTCTGAGATCATCATCCCGGTGTACGTCTGCAGCCAAAAAAAGTCAACAAAACATTGGGCAACATCAGGAAGAGTGTTGAGGGGAAGCCAAAAGGCACGATTTTGCTGCTATGTGTAGCCTCAGCGTGCCACGTTTGGAGTCCGGCTTCCGAGCCCGGTCTCTCACGGAGAACAGGAACATTCCGTTAACTCCCTGTGCAGACGATGGAACTAAAGCACAGTTTGTGGAGAGCCAACATCGGTGGGACACGTTTGAGCTGCCCCCAGCCCTGACAAACAGCAGTGTGTGTGCTCCGACATCCTTGAGCGAGAAGTTGGGCATTAGGGGAAAGCCTTTAGTACCATCTCCTGATCTCCCAGCTTTACAGGCAGATACGGATTACTCCCTTTGTTTTCCTAAAGAAAGATTTTCCAAGCACGGCTTTGTATCGCTACTGGGGGGGTGGGGGGGGACATTACTCAGGGCTTACAGATGCACGATGGCATTTTACCAGTCACATCCTAATGCTTTAGGATAACCCTGGCACTTGATTTAAAATTGTTACCATGCCAAGATTATTTAAAGTCCCTCTTTCCCTTTCCCTAGAGGCTACTTATGCTGCCTCCACCTGCAGTAAAATTAAACACCTATTTATTGACTAAACCCACTGGCATTTTAAAAAGCCGCTTCTGCGAAACAGTATTCCACTTCCCGGTCTTTGTCTGCAAAGCAACAGAATTTCAGCCCTTAAAAAGTAATTTAAGCCATGCAGATGCTGCAGCCAAGAATGAGATTGAAAGAGCAAGATCACACTGCTGGAAAAGAGCAACAAATTTAATAATTACTGAAGTGAAAGCGCATTCCGGCCGTTGTTTGGTACCCGAGTCTTGAGCAAGAGTCCTGGTGGGGAACAGACAGTGCGTCTTGACCCCGTC
>NW_010267100.1:0-570 GCF_000690775.1 Eurypyga helias | reverse complement strand
TGAACCGCACAAGCATTCCAGCTACTGAGCAGATCCTTGCAGTATGCTGGAGTTTGTATGCTTCGCACACTAAAGCTGTGATTTCTGGCACGCTCAGGAAGCTCCCCTTTTTTTGCACAGGCTTCTCCCGGACACCAGAAGGCACTTTTTTTTGTATAAATGTGCCATGCATTCAGAAACACCAGAAGAAAACCGCAGCCTGCATGACAAAAAGGATGCAGAGCAGATAAGGGCAGTGCAATGTCAAATCGGAGATGAGGGGTGGTTCAGTCTTCAGCCAGGAAAAAAACGAGAGGAACGATCTCTCTGTTCTTAAGTGAGACATAGGCAACTCCCTTGTATCCAAGAAAACAGAAGTTGCTTGAGAACCCCAAAAAATCCTTTCTTACCAGTCCAAACTGCATGAGTAAGGTGGCCTGAACTCTGTCCTGCTACAGTCACGTAAACCTACGGTGACTTTACTGACCCCAGGGCGCGTGCCAGCAATACTCCTATTTCTTACAATTGTCTCTAAATGTAGCTGTCTCTACATTCTCCAATTTAGAGACATCCTTGTCTCGGAACTGGAGA
>NW_010267099.1:15289-26311 GCF_000690775.1 Eurypyga helias | reverse complement strand
AGCCGTTTCACCTCAGGTCTCTGCAGCCACCGTCTCGCCCGCTTCACCCCTGTTTGCCCTCAAACTGGCTCTTTCCCCAGGCAGCGCTCGCGACTGGGGTCTCCGCCTCCCTCCTGTCTTCGCGTGGCGTGTTTTTTCGCATTTTCTAGTGATCCGGTGATTTTTTTTTTTCTCCTGGAGCACAGTAGTTCAACTCCTCCTCAAGGCCTCGGAGCCAGCGGTTAGTTTCCCCGGAGCCTGCGGTACAGGAAGCCCCAACTCGCCTGGGAACGCCCGGCTGGGCAGGATTAGGCGCAGTCACATGCCCGGGGGTTTTACACACGGAAAAAGGTGGTGTCTTGGGGTACTTTTCCTTTAAAAAACCCCCAGACACACGCAAAAAATCCGTCTATCTGGTATATTTTTACAGCCCAGGCGGGGTTCACCCCGCTTTTTGGTTGTTTTCACCAAGTGGCTCGTGTCGAATGGTATTAAAAACCCCGACTTCAGCCTGTGAGCTCGCTCGTGGCAAACCCCAGTTTGCTACCAGCTTGTCTTCACCCGAGTTCGCAGAAAAGCTGATTTACTGTGGTTGTTGAGTGATTTTTAACGTGCAAACTTTACTGTAACTTGAGGCTTTAATCACGCAGGAGCTTCTGAAGGTCTCGGTGCGTGTTTATCCGGGGAAAAGCTGCTGCTGAAAACGGCTTTTTGTGCTGCCGCCCCGCTGCCTCTCCCACCCAAAGCCCTGTGCTTTTCCAGCGATCCCAGCAAACACGCAAGGAGTTCGTATGCGAAGTGCTGCTTTGGAAAATGACCCACAGGTTTTCCTGATGCTGCTTATTGCCCCTTATTGCGTAGGAATTATCCCGTTGTGCGTAAAAAGTGATTTTTGAGAGGCTTTACTGCCTGTTCTTTCGGAAAGGAGCAAAGTTCCAACCCCCTGCTTAGGGTTGGCATGGGAGGAGGAAGCTTAAGCGTTGATAATTTATGGGGCGGGGGTGTGAACGGGAAGTACGTTGCATGTTTCTTGACTAAAACGTCGCGTTGGTGCTGGTTTGGTGTGGAATTTGTTACCGGATGAGCTCCAGTGGGCTTCCAGGGATCCGTAATCGTTGGGAAAGGCAGCAGCTCTTCCCGCTGGGTAGTTTCGAGCACTATCCCCTGGTTAAGGCCACTTCATGTAAAACATTTCCTGTGTGTGAGGCCCACGGGAGGAACAGGAAGTGGGAGAAACTGCTCGGGGGTAAGTCGGTGAGTTTTGGAAACTTGGGAGATTCCCTGGTCCTTGTGCTGTGCTGGAAATCTCTTTGAAGGCCGTGAGAACCCCTGGGTCACTGTGTGCGCTGGCTGGAGCGATGCGTGCCGATTCCTCACCGGGATGTGTGCAGATGGGGTTTAAGCAGTGCATTAGTGCCGCAGCCCCCGTCTCTCCTCGCCGGGGTTCTCCTACAGGGCCACCTTTCAGTCGTTGGCTTGGAAGAAGGAAAACTATCGCGTGGCTTCCCGGCAGCGGCCGTTGGATCCGACCGACGCCGGCCGCGAAGCGCTGGGTTATGATGACATGGCAGGTCGGTTTTGAAGAGGAAGTGCGAGGAGCTGAGCTGGCTCGTGCTCGTGCTCCGGCGTTATTGGCGAGCCGGTGGAGCAGGAGTGGCTGGGATCGAGCAGTGTTGAATTCCCCGCGAGGTTACGAGTTGCTGCAGCAGAGTAGGGAGGGAAGAACTGGTAAACTCAAGTCCTCCGGCACAGATTCACTTCCTAGAATTGCTCTTGAGTACTTGAGGCTTCACACAGCTGTTGTGAGAGCAACTGCCCCGACTTCTGCTTCTCTGCCGCGTTTCCTTCACGTTGCTGCAGGTCTGTTGGCCTCCTGGAGCCCGCAAAACTGCGCTCAGCCATCCGAAGGACAGGAATTGAGCGGGCAGGGCTGCTTATGCCAGTCTGTAACGATCACTTCTGCTCTCTGTTTTAACGGCGCCACTTCAGGGTCCGTAAAAAAGGGTATTGCCTTGGGTGCAGGGGTATAACTGGAGTCCTTAGGCTGCCCTGAGCGCTCCCACAAGGAAGAGGAGCGTGTAGGTGCTGCAGCACGCTGGCAGATGACCCAGGTACAACATGCCGAGTCGTTCCGGCTCCGTCAGTGAAACAAGCCGCTCGGATAGATGTGCCGTGGTGCGAAACGCTCGCTGCGGAGAGCCAGCGTGAGTTGCTTGAGGTACAGCTGGCACTGTTTTGTTCGTTCATTAGAAAGTCTCGTTTTCAGGAGGTTTAAGCGTATGTGGTAGAGCTTCACTGTGTTTTCCTTCAGGTCTGTGTTAGGGAAAAGTCCTGTTTTACTCGGTACAAGAGCACTGGTAGAGGAACCCTGTGTGCAGGCCTGCCTGGGCCTCTCCAGGGCTCTGCCCGGCTGGCACTGGCGTGGCTGGAGGCCTGGCACGGCCTCGGCTGGGCTCAGAGGACAGCCCAGCCTGGGCGAGCTGCACGCAGGCCATGGTGCCACCGGCGGGGTTCCCCCCGGACTCCGCCCCTTTTTCTCCACAGCCGAGCCGGGCTCGCTCCTTCCCCTGGAAGGCTCTTAGGGATTGCGGAAGTGATGGAGCCGACTCTTGACGCTCAGCTCGCGGTTTAGGCGGAGGTGGCGTTGCTTTTCCATGGAGTGCTGGGCTGCGTTGAGGGTGGGGTTTGGTCTGTGCCCTCTGGTACCCTTCCCAAAAGCGAGCCCCGCTGTAGGCAGAGCTGCAGCTCTCTAGCACTGCTGGGTCTGGGGTCTCCACCATCACCATCTCACCAGTTTCCTTTGTATGAACTGTCCTTGGCTCACTTGCAAAGACAACTGTGCACCTTGACTTGCTTTTTTTCTTACTACTGTAAACTATGCTGGATATTTGTGGCAAACCTATCTAACTTTTTAATCCTTTTCTTTCTTTTTTCTACAGCATTGTCCAAGATATAACAGTTGGTACAAAGGTAGGCACTTCTCACTTTTTCTCTCTTTTTACACTGCTCAGCATCTGACCTAGTTTTAGCCTCACCGAATGTAGACCTTTGGCTTGAAAGGGTTATTTCTGGTACCACGTGAATTGGTTTTTAACCAGAAGGTAATTTAGCTTCACGTGCATTTAAAACTTTTATTATGGCTCAGCATTTAGCTCTTGGCATTTGGACACTGATGATCAACTGTCAGAACTTTATTGCATTTAGGAGCAGCCCTTTCCCCTACTAAAATGTCAAGCCGTGCTCATTATTTGTGTGCTAGACGATGCTTCTCAGTGGAGAAATCGCTCCTTTTCCTTTTGAGAACCTCATTTCCTTTTGTTTATGTGAATTCCTGTTCAGTTATATGTCAAAAAATCCTTCTGCCACAAAAAAATGGAGTGGTCAGCTGTTGATTTTTCTCTTGCGAGTACAGTAAATACGACCTTTACCCTTCTAGTCTCAGTTTTTGAAAGTGCAGACTTAGCCCTGAAACTCAAAGTGCTGACAGGAGCCTCCTTATCTGCCGAGCAGTAATGGGGTGTTGTGTTCACGGGATAAGAGCTCATTCCTGTGAAACGCTGCACTGGAATGTGCAGGATAGAGCGGCACGCCTTCATCTGTTTTCATTTTACCTGCTGGACACCATAGCTAATGCTCCGGGATCGGGATTCCAGTCAGTTCAGCCCTGCGAGCTCTCGGGGATAGTTTGTGTGCGAACGCTGGCCCTCAGAGCAGGAACCTGGTGGCCTTTGTAAAGGCCCGAGTTGTGTGCCGGTGGTGCCTTCGTTACTAACCAAGGGAGAGCTGCGTGTGGCAGCTCCAAGGGGCTGGCACAGTGACGCGGTGTGCGATAGGACTGACGGATGGAGCGCTGAGCTCTGTTGGGTCTACGGAGCTCAAGGGGGGGTGTTGGGGAGGATTTGCTCCTGGACAGCATATCCGACCTGCACCGAGACCACCAAGCTGGAGGCACCCGCTGTAAGCACGGGCATGTGTTAGTGCTCTGGGGTCAGAGAAGCATGAAACACAGTTAATGCTGTACGGGAGAGGTTATTCTAACTTCTCCTGGTGTGAGAATCTGAAATTTGAATCGCTCCCAGTACCATGATGGTGTCTGAGAATGCTCTGCTGTGAGGAGTTGGGGAGCAGGAGAGGCTTGGCCTGGGCAGTAAGGCTGGCTAAGAGTTAGTAGCCATTAGAAAAGGTAGAGTAAGCCATCCCACCGCTGTGGAGCAGTTTGGTACAAAACTCCTAGTAAGCTGATCATCCTAGCTAAAGGTCCCCTCAGTCGGTTCTAGCGACGTCTCACTTGAAGCTTTAGGTTTCTGCAGCTTTAAGAAGTGGTTTTACATAACTAAACTTGACCAGGAAGCTTCTGAGACTGTAATTGTAGTCCTCGGTGAATCTTGAAAAGCTCCAGGATGTGGTATTCTGTGCCCGTCGCTCCCTTCTGCGGGGGTGACCAAGTGCAGTACAGTCTGCAGCGGGGACCAGGAGAAGGCCCATCAGTGGTTTCACCCCTAGTGCAGGACAGAGCTGTGAGCAGTGGTCCAGGAGCGGCATCAAAATGGGGTGTTTTGTCAGGTCAGACCAGGCAGGTTTTGAGAAAGTTGAATCAAAATTTAAAGAGTGGCAGAAGCAAAAAGGAAAGTTGAATTGCCTTGATAAAGGTAAGTTTTCAAACTATCTTTGACACGGCCACGCTACCTGATGGTGTGGAGCGTGCTGGAGTAGGTCATGCAACACAGGCACGTTCTGCAATGATGTGTGTAACGTGTCACGCGTGCCGTGGGTTTGCTCAGCTGGGTTCGGGTCCCGTTTGCTGGGAGCAGGGTGAAGGCTTCTCTTCTGCCTGCACTGCGTGGCTGGGTACAGGTGAGCCCTGCCCAGGCAGCTTCCCGTGCTCTGCTGCTTCCGCAGCACTTCACACCCTCTGACTGGGGGGCTCTGGCACGGAGAGAGGTCCAGGCGTCTGTTCTGGAGCTCTCCAACCAGATCGCCCGTCAGTCGCTGCTGAAGAGGTGCCTTTCCTCCTCCCTCCGTGGGAAGTGTGCAACCTCTTTGGCCGCAGCTCCGCGATTTTGCTGTTGCTTGTGTGCTGCTTCCACCCCGGTCTCCCCGCCTTGGCCAGCAAGGCCTTGGAGGGCGCTGTGGAAGGTCTCTGTGGGATCGCAGAGGCGTTTCGGTGCGGTCTTTGCTGTGATGGAGCTCTGTTCATCCACCAGCGTTTGATCCCTGCAGCACCACTGGAATCACAAGGGTTAACAGATTCCCCCCTTCCGAAGCAGGTGTTCTTTATAACTTAAAGGAACTCTACTTTTGTCACCTACTGACTTTATAAAACCTATTCATAGAAACGAAATCCAGGTGGAGAGAAAACTTCTTTGTTGGAGTCTGTTCTGAAAGCTGCTTGCGGGGGAGCTTGCTGGCTGCGCATTGGAATTACACCTGAAAACTGTTCTTAATCAGAGTTAGGCCTACTCGTGCCTGTTGTGTATGTACAGGGAGTGTGGGAACGGGGCTCCATCCAGCTGGTTACGGTATCGGAAGATAACCATCCCCAGGGCTGTCCACTCCTGTCACTCCAGGCGGCAGGTTATTGAGACACCAGCAAGGCCTTTCCAGTGTTCTGGTGTAGACTGAACATCCCAGAGTTGGAGAGTCTCAGGCAAGTAGGAGACGTGGCTGTAACTTCGCACACGGCCGAGCAGGCCGTCGGAGATCCCTTACGGTGGTTGTCTTCCTGCGTATGTGTCCGGTTGCTCATCTAGCGCTGAGATTGAGGGCTCGGTGACAGCGTGTATCCCTTGGCTCCACTTGCTCGTTTTGAAGGGGAGGGTGCTGGCACCTTTTTTAGGATTGTCTCACATCCTTGTCTTAACCACTCCTCACACCCATGTCTAATTGTTCTGAGCTCTTCGTTACGTAACTGAAGAGGTCCCCCGATGCACTCGGGGCGTGCTGCCCGAGCACCGTGCTGCCGGTGGCCGCGGGTTTAATCGGGACGGTAGCCGTAGCCGTTCAGGCCTTGCGTTCAGCCCAGTCCGTGGGCTCCTCAGCTGCAGGTGTGGGAATTGGTTGAGGAAGCCTGTTCCAATCCTGATGTGGGGCTCTGGATGTGCAACCTTATGGAACGGCCTGCAGGGTTGGAAACACATGGTTGCAGACTTGCTGCTTCCCGTCATTTCGCTGCTGTCTGAAGAGGAACCGCGGCCTTAAGATGGAGGAACTGGATTGAACTTGAAGGCCCTGGGTCTGACCCTGCAGTTGCCTCCTACAGAGCCATCTTGATCAAATTACTTATCTCCCTTCCTTGTCTCTGCTTTGCCCGGAGGTCGCGATCTCTGAGCAGGACTGATGGACCGTCACGAACTCTGATATGTCACTATTCCTTGAGTGTCCCTGCATTTCAGTGGCTGGAAACGCCTCAGAATAGTTTGGATCCGAATGATCTTGCAGTTTCTTGGTTACATTTGGGCCTTTTTGAAAGATGACGCTTGCGGGGAGGGGGTGTGTGAAAACAAACCAAGTGCGCTTCTGGCATCTGAGAAGTTAATGTTTAAAAGGGGGGGTTGTGAGTGTGATACAGGCTGGCTGCATAGGAGTGATTTGTGATCAAGCCAGGATCTTTGCCATGGGAACAGTAATTATGGCTTCGGGCAGCAGGCCAGGAATGTTGTGAGGAAATTCCAGACCCCTCCTATGGCTTCAGTCAGAGGCTGCAACAAGCTGGCTCTTGTGGGCTCTCGCAGGCATGATCACATGTGTAGGCCACATGTTGGTAGCAGGGGACACGGCTGGCTGCGGGAAGCAGCGTGCCAGCTGGATTTGGTGGATACCTCGGTCTCATCTGTGCTGGTGCTGCGCGCGGGCTTGTCTCACCCTGTACTCCTGGGCAGGGTGAGCCCTCGGCTGGGTTATGGACACCAGTTAAATCCGTTGGGTTTAATGGGAGTTGGAGCTGTGGTTGGAGCACAGATGCTGAGCAAGATTGCTGCCACAGGCGTATCGGCTACCCGAGCTCTGTAAAGCTGTCTCCGTCGCTTCTAAACCACTTCTTAACGTGGAAGCTGGCTCGGATTACTTGGAAGGGAAACAGGCTGTGACTCCTGCTGTAGATGGAATTGGGTGAAACTTTCTAGAAAACCATCAGTTACTAAAGTGGTTGTAGAAAAACACTGGTTTAACCTCAGGCTACTTTGCCCTCAATCTGTGACTTGCAAAAAACAGCAGAATCCTTAACACACTGATTGAACTGTACCTTTTCAATCCCGGAAATGCAGGGACGGACACTGGTCTGAGTCCCTGGGGCTGTTCCACGTGTGAACCAGAGAATGCAGATGTGCTGGTGCCACATCTGTTGGCATCTCACGCTAGCAGGAGGCCCGAGTGTTATTGGACTTGGGATTCCCCATGGTTCCGGCACAGCTGTTTCCATCTTCCTATGAAAACCTGTTGGATACTGTGCTCGGCGCAGCAAGCGTGTTTTGGTAACCCCAGTGCGGATGGCTCGGGGTTTGCCGTTCAGATGGGGCTCACCCGCCGGGGGGTTCCTTCTGAACCTGCCCACCCAGCCTGCAGCTCCGGCCCCAAAAT
Organism: Eurypyga helias; assembly: GCF_000690775.1. Lineage (NCBI taxonomy): Eukaryota > Metazoa > Chordata > Aves > Eurypygiformes > Eurypygidae > Eurypyga > Eurypyga helias. The sequence continues at coordinate 18,757 of NW_010267099.1, read as the reverse complement.
GTTCTTCTGTGGGTTCTGTTTTCCTGGGGACTCACCCAGCGCATTTCTTTCTGATAGTATTTGCTTTACCAGGGGCCTGTGTGCTCCGCTGCCGGGGCCTAAAAAGCTCAGGGCTGACTCAGCGTGGGAAGGGTGAGCGGGGAAGCGTGGGTGTGCGCTGCCCTACGGAGCCAGCCGGGCCGCATTGCTGCAGCGCCGGAGCTGCAGGCTTTGGGGCTGTTATGAGTGGCCACACCTTTTATTTGCTCAAAGGGCAGGTTTGTTTCACAACGTGTCTCCATAGTAGCAGGGAGGGAGAAAGAAAGTCAGGGAGGGGCGGTGGGGCGAGGATCCGGCTTGGCTCCAGCGCCGGCATACGGTCAGCCCTCGCGGCACGTTGTGCACGCCAGCGTCTTGCTGTGATGGCGAGTTTGTCTTTCAGAGCCCCCAGATGGATCTGTGCGCTATGGCGACGGCGTGTACGGGAACAGTGCCAGCTAAGGTGGTACTCTTACAGCAGGAAAATAACCTTCCCAGCACACGGAACCCTTCAAGGCTCTGACCAACTAACCCCATTCCAAAGCTGCCGCCAACGTGCGTGTGCCCAGTGTGCTCCTGCGAATCTTGGGGGGAGGCTTACCCCGCTGGCCCTTTGGTAAAGGCCTTAGGCTAAGTCTTGTTCAGGCGAGGTGGTGGTGGCAGTTGGAAAAGCCTTGGGTGGTGGGTGAGGTGTTGGCCAGCCCAGCTGAACAGAGCGGAGTTTAGAAGCGTGTCCCCTCAGCCTGCCAGGCAGGCTGCTGCCTCCGCCAGGCTCAGCGCATCAGCGGGATGTGCCGACTGCCGGGCTGGATTTAATTGGATAAAGGATACCGGGGCGCGGTGAGCACTTTGAGCTGAAGTGGTTTCTCCTCCCTCCCAGTCTCTTGCTGTAAATTAATAAATCAGACTGTAAACTGTACCTTTGTGGCGGGGTGCAGTGAGGGGTGCGACGCTGAGCTTGTGGCTGGTGGGACGGAGCATCGTGCTTCCCGCAGCACCCACCTCAGAGGCTGCGCTCGCCAGGATCTGGGAGTTATTTTGTGTTCGTCTTAACTTTCCACAAGAGGATGTTTCTCACACTGCTCTGCCTTGGAGGCACGAGGGGGAGAGAAGAGCGGGTGGGGTAACATAAGGGAGCCTTGCTGAAAGTGTCCTCTGTGGAAGAGAAGGAAAACTGGCATCCTTCATCCTAGTAGTTAAATTTAGTTCCATTCCTTGCTCTTAAATCTCTCAGCAAAAAACGTTGGAATGCAACACGAGTGTGAATGATGAAGTCATCAGGCTGGATTTCTCTTGCTTCTTCAGTGATTTGAGCTGTGCAGCGGAGCATCAAAGCACATTCTTCCAGTCCTCCGGGACTGAACCCTACGGAACCCTTGAGGCCTCCTTCAGAGACACTCGACTCTTTCTGTGCTCCAGGAATCTTTTTTGCTGCCTTTATCGGAGCAGAGGGTTTGTGTCAGCTCCTCAAGGGTTTGTCTGTTGTTTTGCGGGTATAATATCGTGGTGGGTCCAAAACCCCCTCGCAGATGGCAGGTTGGTGGCGTAGAGGAATGATGCTCACGGCTTTAGCTGGGGTTACAGGGGTTCTGACAGAGTGGTGTTGATCTGAACCTGGGAAAAGCAGACAAGGGCTAACAGAGCAGATGTTTTCTTGGTTTGCTTTTAGAGGGGCGTTTTCCACCTGTGCTACCTCTCTGCGAGTGCTTGTTAGCTGACGGCTCCTACACCTCGCCCTCGCAAGGAAGAGGGATGCTGCTGTCCTTAGAAGTGTGAAGTGTTCCGTATCCAAAGGCTGCTGCTGTCGGACCTCCCCAGTGAGCCTGGGAAGAAGACTTGTCGTGGATCTTGGGCTTGGCAGGCCTGTGGCTTGCTGGCCTTTGCAGTCACTGGCCCCTTCCTTCCCATAGGCCCTGTCTCTGCCATTGCTGTGGTTTTTGCTTTGCCTGGAACACTTGCTGCATTCTGAAAGCTGATTGTTTCCATGGCATAGCCCCTGTTTGTCCTGAAATTCCTGGCTTTATGGTGATTTAGTCTGCATTTGTTTCTGGCGTTTTGCACAGGCGGAATGCAGTTGAAGTACTGTGATCCCTGTAAAATAAGTGTCTGGATGTGAGGTAGATGAAGGATTATATGGGCCGGCTGAGAATTTCAGTAGTACTTCTAGGTGTGATCTCAGGCTTCGTTCCAAACTGCAGTAAAGTGCAGGGAGAATCCTGGTGGAAACGAGACCATTTATAGCTTCCATGAGTTAGCTGTTACTTTTTATGCTTTGAAAGCCCGGACTAATTCAAAACTCTTAGAACTTGTTAAAACTTGAAAGCAGAAAATAAAGCTTAGGGTCTGGGGAATTGACAAAAAGAAAACTGGGGAAAATATGGAATATTAGAATTCTCATGGTGGCAGATTTCCTTTCCCTTGTTCAGAAAGGGGAGCTAAGGAGCTGTGACACACCGGTACGGGAAGCCGGGGTGTTGGCTGGGCTGGTGCAGCTCGAGCGATGGGCCTTTTGGCGGAAGGAGGGGGCTGGCCAGGCAGGGTTCCACCAGGCAGTAGCATGGTGTGACCGGTGACTTCAGGGGTAGAAATGGCTCTTGTGAACCTTTTCACCCAACCGGGCTCGCTATGGTCCCTCTGGCTCCGAGCTGGGATACTTGCCATGGAGCAGTTGAATTTAGGAGGTGGATTTGGAGTGTAGAACACAGACAGAAAGAAAAGACACTGTAAGAGCCGCCCGCCGTGAGCGCGAGGACAGGCGACCGATGCCGGCTCTGGCTGAAGTTCCCATACCGAGAGCGTATTCACAGGGCGCTTGGTCCTGATCTGCCCCGGGTGAGGTCACTCCCAAGTGCAGCCGTCAAATGTGTGGTTATTGGAGATGGGCTTCAGCAGTAACGGGGAAGAACAGAAGCTGATGAAAAGTCATAGATGCTGCGGCATCCCTGTTGGAGGAAGCTCCCTGGCACCGGTCCGTGGCCGGGTGGCAGCACCACTGACCCCTCGGTGTGCTGGGTATGCTCCTTGGCTTTGTACTTCCCAGCCCTTGGAGGGAGTCCATGTGCAGTAATTGTGGTGTGACTGTGCAGCACTGCCGATGTACTGCCTGTAAACCTCCTTGGGTAGAGAAAAGACCTTGGAATAATGGTAGTTTTCCAACTGCTGCAGCCTTCCCTCTTCGTTTGCACGTACTTCCAGCTGGGAAGCTTACAAATTGACTGCTGCTTCTTTTGATGTCGAACAATCATCCCCCTCTGCCTCCCGCTCTGGTCACAGTGGGCAGTGTAGCCTGTCTGGGAGATAAGAGGGGAGTGGATTTGGAACTGCTCTGTCATTAAAGGAAAACCGACACACGTGGAGCCAGCAGCCGTGCGGGTTCCTCAGGGCCCTGCGAGTACAGTTTCAAATATGTGAGAAAATGTTTATTTTAAGCAAGCCATTAGGAGAGTTAAA
>NW_010267099.1:14100-15276 GCF_000690775.1 Eurypyga helias | reverse complement strand
CCCTAATAGTCTAAATGTTTTTCCAGTTTATAGCTCCTAGTGTTGCCTCCATGAGAGCCAAGCGTGTGGCTTGTTCTCCTGGTGTCTCTGGATTGCGCCGGGCTGCCCAGGTAGGCTTGCCCAGGCGCGTCGATTCCTCCCCGGAGCGCTGGAGTTACCCGCACATCTAGAAGTTGATATTTAAGGACGTGTTTTTAAACGGTTCAAGGCCACTGGTCGGGCTGTTGGTTGGTGGGTGGTTCTTGCCAGTAGCTGCCCGTGGTTCCCAGGCCGTGGAAGGTAAAGCCGTACCTGCGGTGTTGGCAGCGGGTTCGGCACGAGAGGGGAGAGTTTTCCCGGCGTGCTGGTGGGAGCTTGGCCTTGGAGCTGGGCACTGGAGTCCTTGGAAGGATGGAGCACAGTGTGACAGCCTCCCAGCCTGGCTTGCCTCGCGCTGGGGAATCCAGGCCCTAACTAGGGAGAGCTGTCAGACGGCCTGTTCCCAGTTCCTACCCCTGGTAGGAGAAGGGGGGACCTCACCGTGTGCCCGCAGCCTCGGTGGCACCGGGTCCGTGCCGGCGAGTGACCAGCAGCAGCACACGAACCGAACCGCGGGTTTGGAATCCAGCCTAATGCCTTGGATTCAGGACATCAAAGTCCTTGAGCCTGTCTTTGAAGAACTAGCAGTGAGTAGTCAAACAAGAAATTCCAGGTTTGGGGGTGAAAGAAGAAACCAGAACCTGTCTGTAACGCGGTGTCGCAGGGCTTCTGTGACCTACTTCTGCAGCCTCTCTGGGGCGGGAGCAGAGCCCGTGTCGCGCAGATGCTGTTGCTGCAGGTGCCCCAGATGTAGGGCACGGTGCAAGGTAGGGTTTCCGGCAGGGCACGTTTCCCGCGGGGGTGGGGGGAGCTAGCCAAGGCAGGGATGAGCTCTGGCCTTTCTGGGCTGCTTTTTTTGCCTTTTAGCGTGGCATTTCTGTGCGAGAACGTCAAATTCTGAGAAAACGTGCTTTTGTCTGTTAGATTTCTATTGTCATGTCAGCTCACAGTTGACAGTGGGGTCTGGGGTCTTCTGTGTGATTTACCTGAAGTGAAGCCAAGCTGTGTTGTGTATATAAGCATAGATTGTGCTAAGTAGTAATTTGCAGTTTTACTTGCTTCTGTCTTAGTGGTTTTTTTCATACCTCCTGTTTGGAT
>NW_010267099.1:616-14071 GCF_000690775.1 Eurypyga helias | reverse complement strand
ATGCCGAAAGGAATCGGAACACATACCTTGCAGAGGGTAATCCGTTCCCTAGATGTGGCCGGCTGTGTTGGTAGGGCATGGGGGAGAAGTGCCAGGCTCCTGCAATTCGGTAACCGAGGGTGGAGTGATGCCTCCAGCTGCTAAAAAGCCTAGAAGAAACGCATTTCTGTTTGTTTAGGGAGCCTCGTTCTAGTAGGAATTCGGTTTAGAATTTGTTGTCAAATGTTTGCACAGTAAGAGCAATCGAAGGATGGAGATGTCGGGGTATGCTGTGCTACTCGCAGCTCTCTGGTTTGCAGGGAGCCACTTGAAGGCAGAACCACGAGTGCAAGAGGCGGCAGAGGATTGGGTTACAGAGGCTTTGTACCGCTGGTACTCGGGTTTCTCGGCTGCTGGTCTGGTGTCTGACTTCAGAGCTCTTACTGAGACTGTGGTCCTGATGTCTCAGGAGGAGTTGCTGCTGCGGTTCTGGGGATTGTGGCTAGAAAACAACAGACCAGGGACCAGATTGTTTTGTTCCAAAAGCCAAATTATTATATGTGGACCTATTTCTGTTGTAACACTTAAGCTCATAGCAAAAAGCTACGGTTTTACTTTGCTGATCTTCCCTTTATGGGGTGGGGAGGGGGAGAGATCAGTTTCTTTCCACTCTCAATTTCCATCTTCTTCCCTGGAAAATAAAGATCCTTGGTTCATAATAGCCAGGTGGTACGCTGACAGTCTTGGCCAGCTTCTGACAACTTGGGGCTTGCTTCAGGCTTCCTCAGTCCTGCTAAGCCACGGTAAAAGTCTGTCCTCTTGATGAGTGCCTTGAGGCCTGTCTGCTGCTCCTGGCCAGCTGCAGCCTTGTCTCGCTCCACCTAAAAGAGCGAACGTCTTGTCTGGTGTGAGTAGTCAGCAGCCTTGTGCTGGGTGCAGTAGGAAAATGGGAATATGGGTGCACAACAGAACACCTAGTGCTTTCAGACAGGTCAGCAGTGCTTTGTCTCCCGATTCCTAATGCTTACCTGAAAAGAGATATCGGATAGTGCTGCTCACTTACCAAACTGGATCTCGCTTATATTTAATTTACGGTGGAGGTGAGGTTCCCTGCTCGCTGTCAGTATGTTTTCACTTACGCTTCTGTTCAGCTTCTCTACACCTTAACCTCAATTGTTCTGTAGGAGTACCTGAATAGGATGTAGTAACAATGCTGTCAGTTTACCTTTTGTCTTTTCTCTTCCAGCGGGGATCTGACGAGCTTTTCTCTACTTGTGTTACTAACGGACCCTTTATCATGAGCAGCAACTCTTCTTCTGCAGGTAATGCTGGCTGTGAAAGGGAATAGGAGTTAAGTGTGGCAGATACTGTGAGGAGGTCTGGGGTTTCCCACTTAATTTTAAAATCTTTTCCTTCTTACTACTTATTTGGCCTTTTGTAGGACAGTGCTGAATAATAATAAACTTCAGCCCTGCACGCTTAAGGTTATTGGACTGAATGAACTGTTGCAGGGCAGCTGCTAAAATGATTTTACAGAATTAGAACGTGCAGGTTTTGTGTAAGCTGCTGTACTTGAACCACAGTTGGATTTCACGTCGGGTCACTTTGACTGCATGTAGTAGTTGACTGCTGTTTGGGAGTCTCACACCATCTAGAGGTTAGAGATCCCACCCGAGACGGCATCCTTGGCCGCTCAGCCCAGAGTTTGCTCTCTGTGTTTGTCGTGCATTGTCTTACTGCGAGCAGCTGCTGTCTCGAGTCCCTTCACCGTCAGCTCACGCCTTGGGTGTCCCCTTCCAGAGTGCAGCGAGCTAGAGTTAGACCCACACCCAGCAGAGGTGTGGGTGGGAGCCGTAAACAAGCTGTGAAACAGGCAGCAGTGGCATTCGGAGATGTCACTTGGAAAGAATAAATACAAAATGAGTAAAACCATGCGTCTGTGGACTCGAGCGCAGTGAGACCGTGGAATTTCTCTGTAATAACAGGATGGGAGCACAAACTGGGTGTCAAAGGGGTGTGCATCTTCTCTCACACCCACTCTAATAAGCAGTAACTCTTGCCTTTTACAGCTAATGGAAACGACAGCAAGAAATTCAAAGGCGATAGTAGAAGTGCTGGGGTCCCATCCCGAGTAATCCACGTCCGTAAGCTCCCCAGTGACGTCACGGAGGCAGAGGTCATTTCTTTGGGCTTACCTTTTGGCAAGGTCACCAATCTTCTAATGCTGAAAGGAAAAAATCAGGTATTGTGTCTGTAATTGAAAGCAGGGTTTATGTCAGAGGCTGGATGAGCTGGTCATCAGTCAGCCTGAGCCGAGTTGTTTAAACTGTCACGTATTGAGGGGTCTAACTTCTGCGTAGTAGTATTTTACTTTTCCGTCATTATCCCATGAGCTGTAGAAAATACTATTTTCAGCCTGTACAAGGAGCTAAATCCATAATTACAGGTTGTCACTTATAATTAGCATTATGCCTGGTTTTGAAATTACAGCCCAGGTAAATTATTTGGACAGCAGTGCCGTGAGCTGGCCCTTTTCACTCAAGCCGCCTCGGCGGTTGAGTAACCCCGGTGTAACTTTGCACGCTAAGGACACCCTTACAGATAAATGAGCTGGGTGAAGCTAAACTCTCTTGGGTAATGCAGGAGGTGTGTGCTAATTGGGTAACTAAAATTGCCTTACAAATTAAGGAGTAAAAAAACCAAGACAACTTTAATCATTGCTTAAAATACTATGTCTTTAAGATTAATTATGGCAGTGTGCCTCTGATCTGTTGCGTGGCGTGGTTCTGTGTAAGTACTTAACGACTTGCCTCAATCCCTTACCCTTTTGTTTTGAGGTAGAGAAGACCACAAAGGCACAGAACAGCGAGTGGGCTTCCTGCTCGGTGGAGAAGTATGGAAAGTTGCTTACTAGAAGTGTTAAGAGTCTGGATTATTGTATGTTCTTGTGTTCCTGCAGACACCTCTGGCATTGCCAGCTTCCCAAATACACCTAGCATGGGGATCTTAGGATGAGACGGAGACAGTGCGTACGTTGAGTCGGTCTGTGCAGCCAGGATCCCGGCTTGTTCGACATACAAGCAGTTCTTAAACACTCCTGCGTACAAAAGCGTGCCTGTAAACCCGCACACAGTTCCATTTCAACCGGAAGCGCCTCCTAAGGCTCTCGCTCGCGTAATGCTGTTGCCAGGGGTGATGCTCTCTCCTGGCGCGGCTCTGATAACCTGTCGTTGTTGGGTTTGACTTCTGCACAGGCTTTCATAGAAATGAATACGGAGGAGGCAGCCAACACCATGGTCAACTACTACACCACTGTCACTCCAGTCCTGCGGAGCCAGCCCATCTACATCCAGTTCTCCAACCACAAGGAGCTGAAGACGGACAACTCTCCAAACCAAGCAGTTAGTTTGTGCTCTTCACACGCTTGGGAAGAGTGGGAGGGACAGAGGGTTCTCTGCTGCTGCTTGGATTGTGCTTCGATGGGGGCCTGGGAGGGTGTTGACATTCCGGAAGTGCTAAATGGAGCACATGAGCTTCCAAATAGCTGTTACCCAGTCTCAGCAGGCTGTAAAATGAGCTGTTAAAACTGCCTTTGTCAGGGGAAGGAAATGCGCAGTCAGCGTGAGAAGTGGTGTTAGAAACACTGACTGAATGCCCCACTGAAGGTTTGATCCATATCTCGTGCTTTGGGCTATTTGTTGCTAATTGAAAGATTTAGCTACCACCAGCCCTGATGGGGCACAGCCTCTGTCTGTAGTTGGGTACAGCCTGTTCCGGTGGCGAGGACTGGCCTTGGGGCAGGCAGCACTAGGACGCAGCAGGGCTTCAGGCTCTGGGCTCGAGTTTCTGTGCAGGATATGCTCAGCATAGGGTAAAAAATTCCCTTTTTTCGGCTCAACTGGCTCTTGGCAGCCTTTCAGGACGGAACGCCGGAAAGAAGTTCAGGTTACTTGTGCCTCCTTATCGGGGATGGCTGCCGAGTACATCCAGTTTGCCTCCTCTCGCTTTTCAGGCTGGCTTTGGTCAGGATCAGAGCACAGGACGTGGTGCAGAGCAGTGAGCACATCCCGATGTTACAGGCGGGAGGGGAGGGGGGCTGTGGGAAAACTCCCAGGCAGTCTTCACTCCTGGATCCCTGTAGCAGCTGAGTATCAGTGTCAGCCTCTAGCATGCTAGAGATGGTGCTTCCCCCCAGAAGAGCCCAGTTTTTTCCTTTTTTCTAAGGAATGGAATAATTTTGCTGCATCAGTAGATGCTGAGCAAGGTTCTAGCAGTGGCATAAGTTGTAAAATAAACATTTTTTGTTTGCATTTTTGCACTGCTCTGACTGGGCTGGTCTGCGTTGTCCATGTTTAAAAAGTGCTAAAGTCTTTGCCTCCCCTGCCTTAGGAACAGCAAACTGCTTTCTGCTCTGGGAACGGTTGGGTTCTGCTGGCAGTTTGCAGCTGATAAGCTCAGGAAAAGCTGACTGTGTGTTCTCGCAAGCAGGAGTGTCGCTCTAACAGGATATTTGGTTCTGCAGCGTGCCCAGGCAGCTCTGCAAGCGGTGAACTCCGTTCAGTCTGGAAACCTCGCGCTGTCGGCCTCGGCTGCGGCGGTAGATGCAGGAATGGCGATGGCTGGCCAGAGCCCTGTCCTGAGGATCATTGTCGAGAATCTCTTCTATCCTGTCACTCTTGATGTTCTGCATCAGGTAAATCACGTCACCACGACGTCTTGAAGGTAGTCCCGGAGGAAGGGGCAGCCACAGAGTGAATCGCTGTATTTGCCATGTCTCACAGCACGTGATTTTATCGCAGTAGCTCAAGTTCTGCACGTAGCTGTCAAGTTTTGACTTTCTGGAGACCCTGACACCTCCGTGAGATTCTATTTTTTTTGATCCCAGTCTGGCCAGACTTTAGTTTCCAGAGATTTGCTTGCTGGCCTGTTGGGATTGGATTAGCCTGATGCAGCACGAGGGACAAAAACGTGTGTTGTCACGACAGCGTCTCGAGTTCCATTCAGGCTTTAGCAGAAGTGCTGCGCACCCCTGGGCAAGGGCAGGGGGTACAACCGCCGTGTCCAGGAGCTGCTTAGGCAGCAGCTGATTGTGAAAGTTCCTGCTGTGGTTGCTTAACTACATCTTTGTTTAAAATGCAAGCTTGACTGCATTGAAGAATCCCTGAAATTCCTGGGAAAGTTCCAGTTCGTGGAGGTGTATGTGAATCTTCCGGCATACGACTCATCACAACTAGACATGCTTATGGTTCTGTCACCCTGAGGCTGTAGTTGGACACTGCGATGCCAGTTAAACACGCCCCCGGGGTAGTTTAAGACCTCTGATTTTTTAAGGGTACCTCTTGTTTCTGGCTCTAAGAACAGATCAGTAGGAAAGGAACTCCCTGGATATGAGATCGCAGCATGTGCAAATATTGTCTTGCAGATTTTTTCCAAATTTGGTACAGTCTTGAAAATCATCACATTCACGAAGAACAACCAGTTTCAGGCCCTGTTACAATATGCCGACCCAGTGAGCGCTCAGCACGCCAAACTGGTGAGTAGCTGGCGGTGCGAAACACCGCGATCGCCTCGGCTTCCGCGCTCTGTTGATCTGGGATTGGTGTTAGAAACCAGTGCTCTGGGAGCACGTGGTTGGCCGTACTGGGTTTACGTGAGCGTTGCCCGAGTGGGAGGGTGCTTCCCCACCGCAGGCTGTACGGCTCGCTTGGGTGATGCCGGGGGGGGTGAGCTGAAGCTGTGCTTTCTCCACATGCAGCAGGATGCCCGCTCCCTCAACGAGGTGCGCGCTGGCGCCCGGGGTGACGGAACGCCGTCTCCTGGGAGGTTTGTTGCCGTGATCTTCGTGTCGCTGCATTGCGGGTGAATGATTCTTGCTTCCCTTGCAGTCCCTAGATGGACAGAATATCTACAATGCCTGTTGTACGCTGCGCATCGATTTCTCAAAGCTCACGAGTCTCAATGTAAAATACAACAACGATAAGAGCAGAGATTATACACGGCCGGACCTACCTTCTGGGGACAACCAGCCCTCTCTGGATCAGACCATGGCAGCTGCTTTTGGTGAGGACGCTTCAGGCGGGAGCAGGACAAAGACAGCTGAGCCGTGTGTCGCTTGGGGAAGGGGAGGGGCCAGAATCCTGATGTGCTTGGTCATACGAGATTTTTGGAATGCAGTACGACTAATGAAGAAAATCTGGGAACCGCTGAATCGGACCAGTGCGGAATCCTAGTAGGAACACAGGGATGTGGGTGCTAGTGCCTGGGAAGCTCCTCACTTTCGGGTTTTCCAGCTCCTGTGCTGCTAGTGCCATCTGCTGTCCTGCCTGCCGCATGGGCCCGCAGGAACTCGGGCTGTGTAACCTGTTCCTCAGGCTAAACAGTCACGGGGGCTTCTAGCTTGTACCTGGTCAGCAGTTCTGTCCTAACGACTGCGGCAGGACAGCGGAGTTGGGGGCAAATCGGTCTTGTAATTCCTTGAAGCTCGCTGTTACATCCGAGGGGTTTTTAATTGCAGTGTGATTTAGGGTTTAGCTTTCAGCCAAGTGCTGATGGTGAAGGACGGATCAAGACAGTCGGCCAAGTCTAGAGTGTTCTTGCTCGTGGGTGTCTGTGTAACGCGTACCTCTTTCCCAGGTGCCCCAGGAATAATCTCTGCTTCTCCATATGCGGGAGCTGGCTTTCCTCCTACCTTTGCAATTCCTCAGGCTGCAGGTACTGTATTTCGTAAGTTGACATTTTCTATAGGTTTTCTGTTGCTGAAGCATCTTGGATGTGCTAAAGATAAGTAGCGATTATTTTTTGTTGGGGTTAGTCACATAAATCCTCAACGCTGGCATCTGGGCGCGGGGGAGGGGGGTGTTGAGGGACGCCAGCGTGCGGCTGTAGCACCTCTGGCCAGGCCACGTCCCAGTGACGAGAGGAGAGCGAGGAGTGGGATGGGAGGGACAGTAAAGGCAGTATTGAAAATAACTGGGGGAGGAGATCAAGTTTTCGGTGATTTCCTGCTGTGGCGGTTGGGAACTCACTTCCGCAGCTGTGCGTGTGGTCAAAAGCAAGGAATCTCTGCCAGTTCTTCCTGAATATTCTGAGTAATATTTAAAGGGGTTTAAAAGGGACCCTGATGTGACGTTCACAGCCCCTGGGCAGTTAACACCTTACTGCTGCCTGCGCAAGCAGCCCCGGGTCGCGATGAAAGCCTCAGGCTTTCGGTGCTCAGCGCACTGAGCACGTGGCTTTGCTTCACACCTGATGGAATTTCCTTGCTTCTGACAAACAAGCCAGACCAAACTGCTGGGCCGTGGACGGTGTAACGTCCCGTCCTGCTGGGCAGGGCCCTCCGAGAAGTCCTGGCCTCTGACTGATGGCCGGCAGTTGTCTCTTGGCCTCAGAGCCCTTCCCTTGGGAGGGCGGGTGGAGCGAGGTACCAGCTTTTAGTTGCTGTGGGCAGCCTAGAGATGCCTGTCAGTCAAACCTCAGCGTCTCTCCCCTCGAGATTCCCTGGTGGTAGCGCTCGGGCCGGGCTGTTACGTGCATGGTTAAGGAACGGCGTTTCGGCATGCGGCGGTTGAGAGCCTTGCGCACCGTTTGATGCCTTCCCTGCACCGCCAGAGCTCAGGCTTTGTGCTGAGTCTGCTGCTTGTGAAACGGGCAGGACGTCCCGGTCACCACGGCGGTGCCGAGGCACCCGTTGAGCACCAGCCGCTCAGAGCAAATGCCCTTAGAAAGGGCGCATTTCCTGCAGCACCAGAACCGGAGGCTCCTGTTGCTCCTAGGATGTGGGCACTGTTCGGAATGATGACTTGCATGCTCGTGAAGGTGTGCTGTTCTCCCTTCTGGTGCAGCAAAGACACTAGAGTACATGCTGTTAACTTCTTTACTGGTTAATATTCTTTAATTTCCAGGCCTGTCAGTTCCAAATGTCCATGGAGCGCTAGCTCCTTTGGCTATCCCATCAGCAGCAGCTGCAGCGGCTGCCGCAGGACGGATTGCCATTCCCGGCCTCACTGGGGCAGGGAACTCCGTTCTGCTGGTTAGCAATCTGAACCCTGAGGTTAGTGGAGTCCTAACTTTACTCTTTATTTTTTTTTCTCCTTACTGTTACCTCTGCTTTCACTTTCTGAACACAGATTGTGCTGAAACTCACTGAAAGTGAAATCCTACTGTATCCTAAAGGAAACGGCAAAACTAGGAGAGCCCATGATGTGCTCTGCCAGCTCTAAGCCTCAAAGCAGACCAGTACTCTAGTTGCTGAAGGGAAATGAGAAAGTGCATCTCAAATTAAAATCTCGCTCCTCTTTGGTTCAGAGCCAAGGACGCTGCTGCCTGCTCTTGTCCTGTAAAGTCCTTCCTCCCTCTTTTTATTTGGAGTCTCCCTGCCATTCCCATGGAATAGTGTCACTTGGGTCACAGAACAGTCACGTCCATCCTTTCTTTTCCTTGGCATGTCGTAGTGTGTAATACATGAATGCAGAACTACAGAGGGAGCTCAGGCTGACCTCTGCTCCTCCCGTGTAGTGTCTGGAGCCCTGCCAGCTTCACCTCGTCCCTGTGCAGTGTTTCCTCTGCCATGTGCTTGCACATTTTCCCTTTCCAAGATTCCTGGAAGTTTTTCCTTAGCTAAACCCCCTAACAGCTCACAGTTTACATTTTCAATTCTACTTGACTTAGTCAAAAACATTTGGGTTTCTTTAAAAAAATAAAGCAAGTAAGATTTGAACAAAAGCGGTCTTTAACGAAAGACGGCAATTTGGTACGGGGATCCTGGGGTTTCCGCAGTCAGCTTTTGGCTCTCTGTTGGATTGAAAGTGTAGAAGCTGGTAGCGTGTGCGGTGGATGTGGCGAGTCTCTGCTGAAAAGCACTTTAACCGGTGGGACTGCGCACACGAGTTAACGCTACTCGGCGAGGCTGTAGAACTTACCAGCGGTGTCAGAGTAACCACAAAACCTCTTTCGCATCAAAGGGGAAGCCTGGATGTGATGGATGATGCAAATATTTAACTCCCGGTGAGATGAACCAGTTGAATCGGTGTGTCAGACTTTGGAGCTATTGTTACCGTTTTCTCCAGGGCATGAAATACTGGCAGGGACAGCGATGGAGCTTTGGTTTGGACGAGTTGCTCCTTCCACCGAGGAGCTCCTCTGCCATTCCAGGGACTCTCGCCTCGGGCTCGGTCCCGGCGACCTGCCGTTCGGCGTTAAACGTGAAGGGCTGGCATCGCTGCTCCCCGCCGGCGATGCTGCCGAGCGGGTGTTTCTCGGGATGGTTTCCCAGGACTTTGCTGTACCTTTAACGTGCCCCAGTTGGCAGCAGCGTCTGAACGGCGCGCGCAGCTCGTCTTGAAGGAGGAGCGAGCAGTTATTTCATGCCTTGTAGTTTTTGATGAGCTCTTCACTATCCATCCAGCTTATCTTTGGGCTAGAGAGACTTTGATACTTGTGAACTAACAGACCTGAAACTTTTTCCATTGCCTGTATAATCAGTGTTGTAGAAACTTACCTGTGCACAACCAGTGAGTGAGGAGACAGTATTCCTCTGGAGTGACCGCTCTGCAGTACCGTGGAAGGGTTTTTCTGAGCCGGAGCCATGGAAACGGAGGTGACTCCAATTTTTCCTTTCCGTGAGCGGCAGATGCCAGCATGGCTCAGCTCCCTTTGCCGTCAGACTCCCGTCTGCGTGCGAAGCTGGTGCCGCTGCTGGGAGCAGAGATGCTTTTCCTGCCGTTCTGGCCGAGGAACAGCGGTTTGGGGTTTCCTCGCGGCGCGGGCAAGCCGCAGAGATGGGAGGGGACAAACTTGGGTTGCAAATGAAGCACCGCGTCGCTTCGTAGAAGCACTTTGGGGGTTTTGCAGTGGTACAGCTGCTGATCTGGATGATCTTCGCTTTAAAGCGGTGGCTGGTACCCAAACTGCCTTTCCTTGCCCTCTCACAGCTGAGGATCGCAGCGTGGGCTGCCGCCACCCGTAGTCGCGGCGCTGAAGCGGCAGGCGCAGCCGGGGTTTTGACTTGATCCATCAAGTCGTTTATTCCTCAAAAAATCGGTGTAATGGGAGAAGATCTTCCCTAAGATTTGGTGAGGGGATGGCGCTGCGGCCGAGGTCACCGCTGCAGCCTGCGGCGGTCGCTCCAGTGTGATACTGTCTCTTCCCTCTTTGTATATCTTAAGTTAAAATGCCTTTTCTTTATCATTGTGTTCCACTAGGTAAAACCTATTAACTGTTTCTGTAAACAAGTTATTGTATGTAGAATTCTATAAATCTGACTGATGGAACACTACATATTTCCTTATGTATTTACTGACCTGTGTTTTTTGCTACTTTTTTTCTTTTCTCCCCATCCCTGAATATTTTTTTTTTCTTCCCCTGATCCGGAATTTCTTTGCCAACTGACTGCACGGTACTTCTGCTTCCTGTTGTTGCTTGAAACAAAAAAAAAACCAATATAAAATATTCCCCTTCCAAAAAAAAAAAACCAAAAAAAAAAAACCACCCTGCTCTTCGGAAACCAACCTGCCCTTCAATATTAACCATCTTGAAAACTTCATCATCCATCAACCAATTTCGCCATTTCCTGCGGGGACTCTGCCCTTCCTCGTTGTGGACGATTTGTGCAACCTCGCTCTCCCCTTCGATTCCTTACCTCTTCCCTGTCCCTCCGCTGCCTTGCTCTGCTGTTCTCTAAAGAGAGTTACACCCCAATGCCTCTTTATTCTTTTCGGTATGTTATTATTCACACTTTTTATTACCTTGTTTTTCATTTAGTTGAGATTTACTTTTTTTGATACTTCAGAAATGTACAGTTTGCAGTTTGCCTTTATTTTTTTTTGAATGCATAATTTTGTTTTTACGTTGTTTACTTAGTTTGCTGTTTAATTTAGTTTGCCTTTAGTTCAGTTATGCATGGTTTTATTGCTTTGCATGCCTTTTGGAAGAGTTTTAAATTGTGATAGCATGCTAAATTGTCCAGTCTTCTGGCAGTTAAGATGTTTCGCTTTTTGCTGAAACCCAGTGTCTTTTCTTTAATGTATTGTTCCATTGTTATTCTGCTATATAAGAATTGCCCTTAATTAGAGCAGAATAAGTAACCGTGGTCGGAATGAGATCAGTTCTGGTGGTGAATGAATGTTTTTGCTGTTGGATTGGTTGGCTGATTTTGTTGAATGACGCTTCGTTTCTTCCCCTGCCTAAGACTGTTGTTGTTTCCTGACTTTTTGAAGGAGTCTATGGCGACGTGCAGAGGGTGAAGATTTTGTTCAATAAGAAGGAGAATGCCCTAGTTCAGATGGCTGATGGGAACCAGGCCCAGCTCGGTAAGCGAGCTTGAAGGTACCGCCGGCGGCAGTGGGAGGCCTAATGAGTAATTAGAGCTTTACTGTCGGTGCTTGCTCCTCTTCCAAAAAAAATTCCCAAGGCCTGAGTGTGTCCGTGCACGTAACTGCCTCCCTGGGTGTGTCGTGTGGATTTGGGCAGCTCCGGGAAGGGTGTAGCGTGTTGGAGCGAGATACTCTGGAGGGGAAACGGAATGAGCGGTCCGGCGAGGGCGGGGTGGAACTAGAGGGAACTGCAGCTTCGGTTTAAATGTCGGAGCAAAGCCAAGGCCGTCGCGTCAATGCTGTCCGTAACCCCCGCAGCCATGAGCCATTTAAATGGTCAGAAGCTCCACGGGAAGCCGATCCGTATCACGCTCTCCAAGCACCAGACGGTGCAGCTTCCCCGCGAGGGGCAGGAAGACCAGGGGCTGACTAAGGACTACGGGAACTCTCCTCTACATCGCTTCAAGAAACCAGGCTCCAAAAATTTCCAGAACATCTTTCCCCCTTCTGCCACTCTTCATCTGTCCAATATTCCGTAAGTATCCACACGGTGAATTCCTGTACGAGCGAGTGCACGGATGTGTGCGAGTACGCAGCGGGTTTTGTGCTGCAAGCGGGCGGGGAGCATGCCCCTCTTCCTGTTCTCATAGCCCTTCCAAGAAGCTGCTGGTCGGGAATTGGGGAAGGGCGCTGAGAACTGTTTTTTAGGGACTTTCGATGTACGTTTGACCACAGGAACTGTTTGTTTCAGACCTTCGATAACTGAAGAAGACCTTAAGATGTTGTTCTCGAGCAACGGTGGGATGGTCAAAGGGTTCAAATTCTTCCAGTAAGTGTTTTCTCGTGTCCTGTCCTTACACCGGGCTTCCCAGCGAGGGGGGTGGGAGCACTCGGCTCTGCTGGAGTTCCGCCTCGGGCTCAGCGGAGCAGGGTAGTGCCTCTGGAATAACGGCTTGCGGAGTGAGCCTGGATTGAGAGCGTGGGGAGTAGGAGTTGGAAACTGGGGGGCGGAGTGAGGCGTCTGGAGACACAGAGGGACGCTTCCCTGCGAGGAGAAGGTGTATTGCAGTTACCCAGGCAGTTAACTCTCTGCTGCCCTTGAGTGCTGGGTAAGAAAACTCGCGTTGAGCTGGGGGAGCTCTGCACGCGGGGACGCTGAGCTTGACTTTAACCCTCTGTCTTGTCAGGAAGGACCGTAAAATGGCTCTGATCCAGATGGGCTCTGTGGAAGAAGCCATTCAGTCGCTCATCGACCTCCACAATCACGACCTGGGTGAGAACCATCACCTGCGCGTGTCCTTCTCGAAGTCGACCATTTAAAGCTTTGGGAGGCGTGAGACAAAACGGACTTGACTTCAAAACCTCTTGGGTTCAGCCTTGGCCTTACAAGACTGAACACGAGGGTTTTCAACTTCCATCATTCCAGAAAAAAAAAAGCCACTTTAAAAATGCAGCTGAAGTGACCTTAAAAGACCAGAGATTTTATTTTTTTAAAGAGAGATCAGTTTACCGGTTTTTAAAAAAAAAGAGAAAAATGTAAATGTAATTCCTGTTGCTAACCTCGCGGTGATGGGGAACAATCCTGACTGTTCGGCTGAGAAATCACAAGTTCGAGTTTACACTTTGCAACCTGCTCTGGGAAACTCCCCTTCCTGCTCCTCCTCCCCCACCCCCCCAAAAAAGCAGATCCTAACGAGCGTTATCAGGTTTCACATCGATGCCTTTTTTTGGTTTGGTTTTCTTTATCCACCCATGCCTTGAAAGACCTAAAACCACTGTGTGACGTTCACGTTAGCGCCTTGGAGTCAGGATTGTGCCGAAGGCGTGGTGCGTAGGAGCTCCCAACTCCCGTTGCGTCGATCCTACCTTCACTGTGCGTCTGCTGTCCTGTGCCTTAATCCTTCTGCTTCTTTGGGGAGACCGTCCAGGCCGCCGGGAGCGGGTTGGGAGGGCCGAGGGGGTGGCTGGGGCTCTGGCTTGTGAAGGACGAGCGAAGCTGGGGAAGCGGATAAAGAACACGCTGGGCTTCGCCTCTCCAGGCGGTTTATCCCGTGCCCGTGGCGCGTCTCCATCCGCGTCGCGTCCCCGTGTCTCCGTGCCCCCTTCCCGCCGGCTCTGTGGGCTTAGCGCCGCCCGCGGACCGCCCGGCCGGGAGGCGCGGGGCTCT
>NW_010267099.1:0-571 GCF_000690775.1 Eurypyga helias | reverse complement strand
TCCCGAGACCGAATCACATTCCGATCGCGAGTGGGCAGGCTCTGCCCTTCAGAGCCTCGATCCAGACGCAGATTTAACCACTGTCGGACACTTGTGAAGACGAATCATGACCAGTCCGTCAATCGCGTGCGTGTATATATCTCTCTCTCAAAACACTTGGCTAGGATTTGGAGAATTCTCGGACATCCCACGCCTAGGAAGGTGTTCCCGTGAGTCGCCTTCGCGCCCCTAATCTGAGATGAACGCGACCAGCGCGTAGCTCTGCCGTCGTTCTTAGAGCGTCTTCAGCATTTGAGCTTTTGTTTTAATCCTTGTATTATACTTTTCCGGTGCCGTTGCTCTTTTGCTCTCATCTGTGCCTAGCAATATTTCCAGTTGACCAAATATCCTAATCTCTTTATATGCAAACGAACTAGTTTAAGTACCTTTTTTATAGAATGGTAAGATGGTATAAACGTAATCGAAATTTACTCCTTTTGTGCTATTACCCTCGTATACTGTACTTCCTTTGGGGTTTGTTTTTTGGGAATTGAAACTGTAGGGCAGGAATGTAGTTTTAACCAGGCTGAGG
>NW_010267098.1:0-26372 GCF_000690775.1 Eurypyga helias | reverse complement strand
ATATAATTTTATTTATATAATAATTTATTGTAATATATAAATATAAACCTTTCCTAAAGGTTTGTTTTTCCCAGCAATAATCTGCTTCCCTTCAGAAACAGATACAAAAACCTCAGTGAAAACACTTCAGATTTATTTTAAAGCCGGAGTTTGAAACAGTTTCATTACTGAGTGGTGGTATTATGACAGTATAGATAATTCATTCCTCATTCAGTTTACTTCCATTCATTTGCATAGTGCAATCCTTTTTAGTTAAAATGTTATAAAACTTGTCTCAGGGTTTTGTCACACTTTTAAAAAAGCATCTTATTTTACAGCTTAGGCATCTAAAACGTAAAAGGAAAATGCAGCTCAGATGACATCAAAGTTGCTAAAGTTTCTGTTCTTACTGGTATATACATAACCAAATTGAATTTGGTTCTCTAACAGGGACTCCAAACCCTTTCTTGCTGAAATGGAACGTTTGCCACCTGCCCAGCTTTCCTGCGTCACACGTAGCAGGATTAGAGATTGCATCTTTTATATGCAGTATTTTGTACGTAAACACCCCGGCACCCAGTATGACCCGGAGAGAAAGCCAGCAGACGTTCAGCCTCAGCCTTCAGCGACGAGAGCTGACCGAATCCATGTGCCCAGAGACCGGGCATCCTGGGTTCACGACTGTCCCAGGTGACGTGCTCCTACCTGGTGCATCTTCCTTGACACATTACAAGAGTTAATAAAAAACCCCAAACACCAAGAAGCCCCAAGTGAAACGCAGTCGTACCTGAGCGCCACGCGTGGTACCGTGTACGGCGTTCAGCGGGAGGGAAACTCTCCAGAGAAGTTTCAGTAAACGTGCAGCCTCTTCTAAAATCTGCTGTACTGTGTGAATATCTGTAGTAAAGCTAGGCAGTGATGCCTGGTCTGGTACCTGTATCACAGGATTAGAGACGTGTTACATTTGATGCTTAAAACGTTACGAAAACGTAACCTTAATTAATGGTTTGAAGGCAGTCGGTCTGATTTCATATTTAAGATTATGTACACAGCAATGGTGTGCCACAAAAGCTAATGTGTGAGTTTACAAAGACTGCTGAATTATGCATTATCTGAGAATTCCGGGAAGGGAGGGGATTTATCCTAATCAATAACCATGATTAATAATAGATTATATTTACTAGATTTGCTGTGCCACATGGTAAGAGTTGGCAACTCTCTTCTTTCTCCATTTGCATTTCGTGTCACGTAATTTGAAAGTCAAATGATTACAGACATCAATTTAAGCAATATAGATGTTTCTTCCTTAGCAGACCCTTTAAACTGTTCCATTTAATGCTAAAATAACTATCAGGACACACATAAAATGTTTTCCTCTGCTGACAGATGAGAAAACCAAATTGAAGAAATTGCATAAATGTGAAATAAAGGAGGGGAAGAATGCAGGGGGAGCAAATGAATTACCAAAGCAATGGCGATACAGAAGGGGGCAGGGTAATGAAGGAAAAGCATTCACAGCTCCTGCCCCATGCCGTGTATCCTATGAATACTTATTTAGCATTGTTATCTAACCAGAATCCTCCTGTCACATAAAATATCCCATTTGCTAAGTAGTTTGAAACTTCAGTGATATAAAGCTTGATAGGAAACTGCAAATTGTGAAACTTACTGCTTTTATCTTTACACCAACAAAACAAGTTAAAAACTTAGAGAGATTACTTTTCCAGTCATTATCAGTGTCTTAACTAGGTCATTTGAAAATATATGATACTTCAGAGAGCCTTAAGTGTCATTCAGGCATCATTTTACTGTGTGAGCACACATGTGATCCCACAAAAAGCATTTCAGAGTTGTTTCAGAACTTCAGACTGCATCTTCAATAGCTTTACCAATTATAGCTGGAAAAATAAGTAGCGTTAATTCATCTGACAGTTAAGACCTTCTGGTTTTGAAGAGCAGTGGGCATGTTGCTTCCAACATTTGTATTAGCATAAAATCATAGGGGTGAAGAGGTCCTTCATTATTCACCTGTGTACTTCCCCACTCCGAGGCAGGAAAGCACTGCACGTCACTTTTCAACCACTGACGTAATCTGTTCTTAGAAGTCCCTGCAGGAACAGTGTCTCCCAGCAGCACCCGCTCCAGCGTTTCCCTATTTTTACCACTGGCATGTTGTTTTAAATCCCTGATCCAAGCCTTTCCCGTTGCAGTTAAAGTTTCTTAGATCCTTATTAGCTGCCACGGACATGTACAGACTGTTCCTTCCCTTTTCTTGTAGCTTGTAGGTAGATTTGTCTTACTCAGTCACCCCAAACACGCTATCCTTACCTGGATCCAGACATTAACAATATTAAATGAGAAAAATCAACATAAGTGAACACTAGTAGTTCTCCTAATTCTAGAGGAAAAAGATTGACATTATTCAGTAGGAGGAAAATATTTTATTGTTTTCAGGATTATGATGTTTAAAACCAAAGCAAGAGCACCATGACTTGCTATAGCTGCGTCACACACGATGCAGACAGGATGATACACTATGTCTTCTAAGACAATTTGATCATTAATGAGATATTCAAGTTTCTAGGCTAGCTACTGATACTGCTAATGTGTTCAAATTGATACCAAGAAGTGGAAAAATATTAAAAAGCTTCCCTAATATGAAACAACCTTCATTAGCATACATCAACCATTAATGCACAGTTGTCACCTGGGGTTACTAAAGGGCTGAATACAAGAAAGTGGGGAACTTTATTAGCTGTGTATCAGATTTCTTTTGTTTCATATTTCCTGGGTTTATCCCAAGCCTTCATTACAAGAAAATACCCTTAATGAGTTTTATCCTTAAGTTACTGATATATATCCCTAATTTAAGCTCTTTCAAAAGCATTTTAGGGTTTTATCTCTCTGTTTTTGTTGGTTTTTGTTTGGTTTTTTTTTTTTAATCGTTTCCCGTGTAACAATCACCAATTTCCATAGTAAAAGCAAGTAGTTTCACCTCATTTCAAGTTGCAAGTAAAAGTGAGATTGCTTAACAAAGGACCAGAATTAACTAATTCATCTGTAGCCTCATTAACCTAGAATCACAAATAGGTGCCTGCCTCTAGCCGAGATTGGATTGTCAAGGCTGAGGTGTCCTGACAGAGTTACTCAGCTACTGGTGCCTGCTGCACCATTAACCTAGTTCTTTGGTTTTGTAACCTATACATTTTGCACCTCTAGGCAAAATTGACCATTCTCGAAGAGTATTCACTGTTTACCTTTATTCTAGGCTCCTGCAGTTTCACACCAGTGACCTCTCTTAAAGAAATCTCCATTTCTGCTAAAACCTGTTGCCCTTCTGAAATCTGTTTCCGCAGAGCATTATAATCCTCAATCAAGCCAAGAACGTGGCGCCCGTTTTTGTCTGCCCACATACGATGCCCAGGCACAAGACGAGGGGTACGCGCCGTGCTGGAAGATGAAGTGCTGCTGCAGTGTGATGCGCTGCCTAAATCGTCTTCAGAGGCTGAGTGCCTACCTGGGACAGAAAGAAAATTTACTTTATTTTACTCTTACATGTAGAACTACTTGACCCCAGACTCCTCTTCAACAGCAAGTCTGGGATGCTGAGAACACACACGTTTAAGATGCTTCTGATGTACCTGTTTTCGCTAGCGAAAAGCAATGTCCGTGTTTCTGCAGCTCGCACGTGTTCGTGCTGGTAGCGGGGCATCTGCAAAGGTTTCCTATCCAGAAAAACAGGACAAGGAAGAGTGTCTCAGTATGCATTTAAAAATACTTCGTAGCTCTACTTCTGTTCCTTTTTTTTTTTTTTCTGCTGATGCTGCACTTGGACTCAGGAAGCAGGGAAACAGCTAATTTTCTAGTACCACACCAGGTATCTTCCAGTAATTAATGAAGTAACTGATTAATCTTTTAAGCCTCTACCCAAATTTCTCTCAAAATCAAGTTACAGTCAGAAAATCTAAAATGCATCTTGATGAAGGTATTTTAATCCATAAATATAAGCTTCCCATTAGCTCCACAAAAGGTATGACACTCTCCACAGCTATACTAAAGATCCTATCTATATCCTCCCCTCTTCAGGCCTTCCGAATACCTTAGGTACCTATGAGGAAAGACTAATCACAGTACATCTAGAAAGATAACCAACTCAGCTGTTGACATTCCTAGGAGTCTTGCTGGTCCCTATCAAACTCAGCTGTTGTAACTCTATTCACCCTTTCCTCAAAGAAATGGCAAGCTTCTCCAGCTCCTAACTACTCTACCTGACACTGGTCAAAAGCAGCATCCAGGATTCTATCCAGGAACCAATGCAACGTGGGGATTCTGGTAGTACAGGTTCCCCAGGATCGCTGTTCCACATCTACTAGATCATGACTGGCCCCGAGGAACCATCCCCAGATGGAGAACACGACTGTAATTCAGTGTTCAGGTATGAAGAGCACAGGGAATGGTAGCATCCCGTAAATGGTATCCGCTGCAATCTGCATCTTTCTCACTTGCACAGAGCAGCACAGAGTTACGCTCATTATGTATTTCACCTGAAGTACAATTCTGATCAGACATGGACCCACAAAAGAAGAAAGGTGGTAAAAACCCCTGTTGTGTCTCATGAGCTCTCACGCTAACCCTCTGGCTGCTGCTGCTCGCTCTGTATGGTGCAGAAGGTTTGGGTATGCATGTTGGGGTGAGGGCTATGGACCCCAAAACCCCCATTATTACTGGTTCCCATAACAGGATGTATAGCACCACAGGGAGTAGGAGAGGTGGCTTTATGCTGTAAGTAGGGAGAGCTGTTACTATGCAGAGTACTTTAGCAGCAAGGGAGAACGTTCTTGTGCCCTCTGCATCCCATGTACATCTATATCGGGACTATAATCTAACCCCAAGTGTAAACACTACATTTTCCCTGATTTGCTAAAACAGTATCACTTAACAGTGATTGAAATAAGGCAAAATATTCCTCAAGGGCAAAAAGGGGACAACTGATTTATACAAAGACCATTTAGTGCACTTATTGATCATACTTGAGTGCTACATCGTCACCCTCAGCAAACGCTACAGAGCTCTGCATTAAAAAAAGAACTCCCAGGTAAGCAAAATTTATGGCAATTTAAGGTAGGCATCCTTCCATCCCAGAGCCTGTCCACTACTGCTCTTCGTGAAGGAAAAGGAAGTGCCAGTTGGAGGCTGCAAGACAGTGCAGTGTGCGTTTCACCCCCCAAGCACTCAGCCCTAACAGGAATGCGATCTGAGAGGCTGACAGGCAGCTCCCAAACGCTGCTGTTGTATAAGGCTTTAAGAGCATCCTTAAAGAACAAGGCACAGGTCCTACTGCCTAACAAAACCATGGGTGGCACAGTACCATTCATTCCCGCACAGTGCTGCAATTCCTCATTCAAAGGAGGGTTGATATTCACAGCCGACACCGATCCCACTTCCTCCCTCTTTTCTTTTGAAAGCTGTTCCTCTAATTTTTCCTGCAAAGACTTGTTTGTCTCTATGCTTCTTTCAAGCTGCACTCGCAAACTCTGTATTTCAGTCAACAGCTCGTGTAACTCAAGTGGATTATTAGGATCTTTTCGGAATTCTTCTGATGCATCACATTTGGGATCTGAAACAATTTCAAAAGAAGTACTTAACAACTTTAACAATTAAAATCATATTAGCCATTATCAGAATGCTGGGCAAGTAAATTATAACCAGCTTTATCCTCAATATTTAGAATTAACTACAAACAGCATTAAGAGAATGGTTTTACAAAAAGCATGTCTTAATCGCTTCTACCCTCGAAAGACTTAGAAACGAAAATTATTTTTCATTTTGTCCATAAAAGCTACTATGTCTCACGCCAAAAGAAAAAATATAATAAAAAGAGAATGAAGAGGATTTATGAAATTTGAAGTGCATTAATGCACAGTCTGGGGAAAGAAAAAGGAATAGGTAATCTTGGAGTGCGGAGGAGGGATGGAGTAGAGTTGGGAGTTTAATTTTATACACAGGAAAAAAAAAAAAAAATAGTGATCACCTGGCAACCAGACGAACAAATCTGAACCTGAAAAAAAGCAAGGGCTGAGTTTGTCTTTTCACAGAAGGAGGTCAGTACACAAACAATTCCATGTGTTCTTCCATGCTGAAATCAAACTGTTCTCCTGACAGTGGGAAGGGGCTCAATTGCATGAGGAAGGTGCTGCTATTCTCTAATTACATTACCAGTTCTGCAAGGAGACTGACTTCCAGCCCTCAGCCAACTTTTCTTAAAGCCTCATGCCAACAGGGCTCTTCTGCTGCAGCTAGGCAGGAAATACAGTGACGGCAGGGCATGTTGCTTAAAGTAGCAGGAAGGAAGAAACTTCAACTTGTACAAGAACTTTCCAAAGGGAAATTGGCTGGATCCTGTAACGAGCGTGCAGCAATGAACAGCATTCCACTTTCTGACCTGACCATACCAACAGCTATGAAGTGGTATGGATTCCTTAAAAAGGGTAGGAAGAACTCAGGTAAGTCTCACTCCTACCCCTCACCTGTAGTGACAGAAAAGCGGGCAGGAAATGATCTGGTTCAGAAGGCAATGCCAGCACTTCTCCCTGCCCTAGGGAGAAGACACTACCCTCGAATGCAGATAAGAGAAAGCACAAGCTACCCGAGTAAGCACTGTCTGTGAGGAGGCAGCAGCATGCATTTAGATGACAAGTAAATATCCAAGATCCCCGTGAAGCTTATCCAGCCTGAGCCACTGAATCTTCAATATTTGTTTTTAGCTTAGCTGAAAAGATAAAGGCAGCTCGGGTGTGCCTAGTCAGAAGATATCTCCCATCTCAACCCCAGTTACGCTCTTGCACAAAAAGCGGTGTTTTATCAAGTTGTTCATTCTACTTTACACAGCAGACACCAGCAGAAACAAACGGTGATGTAGCCCTACTGTCCTGTGACAAGATCGTATGTAGGGGGGGAAGGGTTGCAAGGGCTAAGGGTACAGAAATAATTCTGCATTTATACCTGTCCTCTTCTTTCTTGCTTCTTCCAAGTTTTCATAAACCTTGATCTCAGTTCGGAGTGACTGCAGTAACTTCTCGTTCTCTGAGAGCTGGTGCTGCTTTACATTAATTTCTGTTTGCAACCTGTTAAGTCCCAATACATGGCTAAGTTAAAAGGCAAATCCTTATCTTTCGTTCCAAAATCTAAAATCCATTCTCCTTTCCTCCGTAATTCTTCCCTTGCCTTTTGAATACATCTACGCACCTCATTACTGTTAATGGTTATGGCTAAACACATGCTTGTCACACTGACAATTTTCCTCTCTAAATGAATGTCTACATGTGGACAGAATCAATACCTGTTTAATTCATTCCGACTGCTGTAAATCTGACACGTCAGATATCTGGTTTCATCCTCCTTTTGGCCAATCTGTTTTTGCAACCTTTCATTTTCTTGCTTGATGCATTCATAATCCTCATGAAGATGCTCAATGATCACATTCTTTTTAGAAAGAGATTCTCTTAACTTTTCATTTTCCTTTTGTTTGTCTGAAACAAGAAACACAAGGTATTTGCAATGCCCACAACCCACTACAGCTACGCTTTTCAATAAAACCAGATTTTGCAGGGAGTGTCAGAAAATAACAGCTGCTCTTGTGAGTTTCAGTATTTCAATTTTCTAAGAACTTTTGCTAGAGGGATTTTCTGCAACGTGCAACATTTAACCCCCGTGACGCACAAAGGCTCAACAAAAACCTGTGTACAGCCTTACATCCCAAACGCACCCAATGCCTCTTGGAGTCTGGTCAGAAGGATAGTCTTCAACAACCGCTGTCAGCAGGGTCCCAAACCAGCAACGTGAATTTTGTCAATCCTCCCAAAATATCGGATTTTACTTGTCTTTAGGAAGAAAATAACTTAGTAGGATTGTTCTAGGACATGTTGCATCCATGTTCCTCTTTGTCCCACAGAAATCCCTCTGTCCCCTCCTTCCCAGACATACTCATCTGCCGAATGCATCATCCTGGCCCTTCTATCCTTGGCACAAGCCATTTTCTCCAAAATGGTTTGGACAAGGAATTGCTGACAGGGGCAACTGAGCATTTTAAGACAGCTGCTATCAGAGAGGCTTATGGGGACCCCGATTTTTTAATGACCCTACATTTAGCACTGGAAAAGGAGGCAGCAACCTTGGCAAAGAAACGGCAAGGAGGAAGCGTTCCACCTCTCAACAATCTGAAAAATCATTCCCTCCTCTTCAATGTTGAAAACATAGGGAAATGGTAATCCCAGCCTGCTGTTAAAAATGTGCAGCACCGGTCTTTCACACCAAAAACCTAAGCTAAGACTAGACAGAAAGCACCTGAGACCAAAACATGAAGGAAGTATTTCAGAGGCTTTTCTTCCTCTAATGCATCCAGGCATAAAAGGAAAAGAAGATCACCAGCTCCAGAGATACTCACGCTGTTTTGAAACACCAGGGTGACAATGCCCTGTGCATCATGGTTCTTATAAAAAAGAAACCCTGACGTTATCAGACCCCATTGTTGCACACAGAAACAAACAAAAGCAGGCATATATTAATTTAAAAAGCAGAACCTGAACAAACTGATAAGCACCAAGAAGCACTAAAACAGACGAGAGAATACATGACTAGAAGAAGCACCAGTGTTTTTACACAAGCAGTACCAAAACATGGAGACTTGTAACCTAATTGTAACTTAAGCTGCTTTTAAGAATCCAGTTGTCAAACTGTCAGTTCTCCTGGCGGGGAAGAAGGAAGCCTTTTAATATTCTCTCTTCACAGGTGTGAAAATGAGGGAAGTTTAAAATCAATCTCTGAAATCACAGACTTCCAAACAGATTCCCTCCGTTCTGTTCTCTTCTAAATTGTTTCCACAAACAAGGTGACTTGGTCTGTCCAGTCACCCTCTGCAGCAGACTTCTGAACCTTCCAAGCTCCTCTGTACCCAAGAGTTTCATTTGCAGCACTAATGCTATTCTATGGCTTTTTGGGGGGTATTTTTGTTTTTTAGAGAGCTTCAGACTGGAAACAGAGAGAAAAAAGTGCTAGAAATGGTAATAGAAGGCAGAGGGGGGAAAGGATACAGAATGTACAAAGAGAAAGGAATGCAAAAAGAAGAATGGAGAAATGAAAGTGAATATCATATGGAAAATGCTAGAAATAAACAGAAATATGGAGCATTACTGCTGCTCCTTTACCACTCTTAGCCCAGTTTTGATGCTTGTGGTTGAGCATGGAGTTTCAGGGATGGCAAGAATGGTTAAGTCAGTTTAATGAATGGTCTATTACTATTTTCTTGTTTTCTGATCTGAAATGAGTCACAGTCAGCTCCTGTAAAGCACCGTTTTACATTTTTACCTCTGGATCCTTTTGCTAGCATCACGTTCAGAACTTGATTTTGCTTCCTCAGGAAATGTATTTCAGAAGTCAGGGAATTATGCTGCTCTGAGCCATGGATAAAAATGTTTGCAGAACCTATAAATATATACATAAAAGATGATTTATGAGTCATCTCTAGGTCATTAAAGATTAAACTTTCCAGACAAGAACAATTTAAAAAATTGCAGAAAAACATGTTACGAAAGAGATTTCTCCCCTATATATTTTGAAGGTTATCCCTACATACTGAAAGGCCGTTCAGGTTAATGCCAAGTAATCCAAAGCCCTGCAGCACAAGCACCTCTCATTGCTGGGCGACCATTACCAAAATTGCAAAATTATCCCTGGCAGTCTTTACCTATCAGCTAAAATTCCAGCCGGACAAGATGCAGGAGTGTCCTGTGACATTGCTATCCTCTGAAAATAATGCAGATGGTATGAAGGTTTACCCCATATTTCAGTCTGGCTCTGTTCATACTCTGTTGTATTTAATGACACCGTTGCAGAGGAGCACTAGATTCTACAAACTGATCCCCGGTGGGCAACGCAGGGAGTCTGGTATTACACCTGTTAGCACGCCGGTCCAGCATAAGGCTGGAGTCGCTGTCTTTGCCTCTGCTTACAAACCCAGAACCCATTTAAGATCACAGGGATGAAGACTAGGTATGTGAGCCAGCGTTGATCAACCTGCAGCTTCCATCAGCAGTCTTGGGCAGAAACAGACGCCTTCAGAGAGCGACTTATCTGATGTATCCCCTTTGCAGATGAGATGCCCTGTCCTACAAAGAGACATACTTCTCTCCAGTGCCTCCATGAGAAGCTTAGGGTAACGGGCACAGATTCAGATGTCTGACATTTTAGGGTGATGAATCCTACTCTGAAGATCTTATTGTGTTAGTCACATGGATATAAATGTTAAATCTGGCAGCCCAGAAAGCCAACCATATCCTGGGCTGCATCAGGAGAAGCGTGGCCAGCAGGTCAAGGGAGGGGATTCTGCCCCTGTACTCTGCTCTTGTGAGACCCCACCTGGAGTGCTGCGTCCAGTTGTGGAGCCCCCAACATCAGAAGGATATAGACGGGTTGGAGTGAGTCCAGAGGAGGCCACGGAGATGCTCCGAGGGCTGGAGCCCCTCTGCCGTGGGGACAGGCTGGGAGAGTTGGGGGTGTTCAGCCTGGAGAAGAGAAGGCTCCGGGGAGACCTTATAGCACCTTCCAGTACCTGAAGGGGCTACAAGGAAGCTGGGGGGGACTTTTTACAAGAGCCTGTAGTGACAGGACAAGGGGTAACGGGTTTAAATTTTAAGTGGGGAGGTTTAGATTAGATATCAGGCAGAAGTTCTTCCCAGAGAGGGTGGGGAGCACTGGGACAGGTTGCCTAGAGAAGCTGTGGATGCCCCATTCCTGGAAGTGTCCAAGGCCAGGCTGGATGAGGCTTGGAGGAACCTGGTCTAGTGGAAGGTGTCCCTGCCCCTGGCAGGGGGGTTGGAACTACATGGTATTTAAGGTCCCTTCCAACCCAAACCATTCCATGATTCTATGAAATCGTGTATCCAGCCAGTCAAATTCCAGTCTAGGCAATCCTCTAAATGCCCTGTATTTATGCCACTCATCCCACAGCGATGTGTAATTTTACAGTACTGTCTGAAAAGTGCCACGTTCCACTCTCAAGGTGGCTGCCTCTGAAATGCAAGTCAAGTAATTGTTATTGCCCTTTATAACCTGCTTCTAGTCAGTAAAACACTTCAGGACCCACTGGAATTAACATTACTATTAAAAGTATTTTTTCAGTTGATTGGTTATCCCACTATCTCCTACGCTTTAAAGCTCGAGATAACTACATGAGTGTCAACTATTTGGCTAATAGAGAAATAACCAGCTGGCAAAAAAATTAGCTGAATGTATGAGGAGGATGCCTTTCAGCTCTGGCAGTTCAATTCAATTTGATGTGCTGCACTTCCTCTGAGTAATCTCATTTTATTGTAATCCCAATTGAAGCTTTTACCCACTACCTAACTGGGATGTAGTGTCCCATGATATGCACCTCTTGTCGTTACTGAAAGACTCAAAGGCTCTAGAAGCCTGGCACTAATGGCATTTTACTATCTATATGTTAAAGAGTTGAGGTAGCTATGTGAACTCAAAAGGCTTTCTCCTTTCAGATTTTAACAAAGCAATTCAACTTGAAGTGGCAAGGCTTGATGGTCTCATCTTGATTCTAATTTAATTTATTGCCCATCACCCAGCTTTATCCTATTTGAAAAGTTATGCTATCACAGTTCTACTGAAAGGCTTTAGAATATAACTATTAGTTATCATACATAATAAGGGATAATGTAGAGCCAGTGGTAATAAGGCCACAATCCTGCAATTTGACCCACTACTGAGACTACTACTTCTGTGTGGAGCCCTGCTGACATCAATTACGCTCTCTGTAAATGCAAAGGTCCATCTAACCAGAGCAAAGTGGAGCATCAGGGCCTACAATTGCAATACACTTGAGTTTTCATTATGTTTTGCGCTGAAAAAGTGAGTGCTAAGGAAGCGTACCTTGAAGGTTCAAAGGAAGCACTGACTGAAAGACAGGCAACTATTGAAAATCACAGCAGAGAGGAAGGAAATATTCATTCCTAGGTGAAGCAAAATAAAGGCATACTAAAGCTGAAGGTAAGTAGATATATTAGTTACTTATGGGTTAAAAAAGGCAAACAAAAGCCCCTTTTAATGTTAACCGCCGTTAATAACATTTGAATCCTAGGAAACTCAAAATTAAACCCTTGATTTTATTTTGAAGCCTAATGCTTGAAATGATTTCAAGCAATTATTTTAGTCCTACTTGCACTGCAAACCTCAGCTCTATAGTAATGATGTAGTCATTACCAGCACTTGAGTCATTTATGGAATACTAGAAGCCCAGAGGCATTTAAATACTTAGAGAACCTCAATATTAAAAATAGCATGGCAAAAATAGTGGGCAGATGTGTGTGTATACACCCACTTATCAGACAAGAATAATTCTATGCATTAAGTTTGGTTGAACAAACAACTCGATATCACAGGAATTTAACAGGCTCTCATCAGCAATTAAGTATGTTACAATTTGGCTTGGTTTTTAAAGGAAAACACACTAAGGATACCAAGTTAAAAGTAAAAAATTGGTTTGAATTATTATGTCCTAATGCTAAAACCTGCTTCAACTTCACTTTGGAACTTCTTTTTACACTGAGCCAAAAAAAAGCCCATTTCTTAGAAAAAACGTAGCATCATTACTGGAAGAGAGAACAGGCACATCTGATAACATGAAAGAGATCCTCAAAACGGAGAGAAGCAGGAAGCACTGAAGGAACATAATTACAAAAAGGAGCTTCTCTAACAGGTAGTTGTTTTTTTTCCTCTTTTCCAAATTTCTCCTCCGTGCATTGGTAGACGCACTAAGGCAACAAGAAGACAGATGGAAGGCGTAAGACAGTTTATAAAGAAAATATACTTTCACTGCATTAATGGATGCCCTTGCCAGAATCTTTATGAAGCTGTAAAAGAGTTGGAAGTGTTTCAGTGTGTTATTTCACGAGAACAGTATGCCTTTCCAGCAGCGTAAATACTTCATGAATGAAATGGATGCTTTTGATACACCTTTCCGTCACTGTAAATTATTCCTGAAAGCAAACTGCCATTTGCAGGTAGTCTCCATTTCAACAACAAGAGAAACGGATCAGGGGATGATGTAAAACATAACGAATTTAATGTCAGTATTAGTGAAGCTGAGTAAAAGGAAAGCACATGTGTATTTACCGCCCACTTCCACTCTGAGCAATATTGCATATTAATCAATTGCCCGATGGGGGGAAACGTGGGAAGAAGAGCAAGAACGGAGTTAAGTGTGGGAAGGTATGCCCGGTACAGCATGCTCGAAAAGGTGCTGCACAAGCATCCTAATGAAAGCCTGGCTACCCTCCTGTGGAAAGTTTTAAATGAGCCACAGAGCTTGGCTTTCAAACATGCTGAACAGTAGCAACAGAGAGCAGCGGCTCTGCATCTGCATTGCTATTTTTAATATTTTTCATCCACCGCTTTATATTAGAGTGTGGAATGAAAACCACCTCTGGGTTAAAATCTCCATCAGTTTCTGTCAGGTATTTCTCATTAAAAACTGATGATGCCATTTTGTGTAGGACACATTTATCATGCCAATCAATTCAAGTGACAAGCTGAACAGCATGGCCTGGGCTCTGTCTTACAGATATTTTGTCCCTGTGTATAAACACGAGCTGGCTTTAAAGCAGTCAGAAAATTCCAGAGAAGGCATCTCCAACACCCCCGTTAGCTGTGGGGCTGCACTGACAACCCCAGGCATACACGGAGTAAGCGCAGGAAAGCTAATTCCACTGAATTCCTCCTCCATACTGGTTGAAATATGTTGATAAAATGGGCTTCCTTTGCTGCAACCGTCCCTGGCCGGACATGGCAAAGGATTAAGAGAGGCTGACATCTTAAAATCCAAGACCAGTACAACAATAACGATATCCCAAAGGAAAAACAATCAATCCAGGCTGCCGATAACAGAACTAGAAGGGTCTTTCAATTCTCTGTATGAAATTCAACACAGCATCACGAAATGTCATCCAAGTACCTGGAGTGCTGCTCTCTTAGCGATACCTGCTGTTGTACGTTTGTGTTCGTGTATCCCATAACAAGATTTGTGCATTGGTACTGGACACACTTCAAGCAGTGGACTCAAGGAAAAGGCACACTGGATCTGTATTTATGCCACTCTACAGGCAGCATGGAAAAGCTGTGTCTGCTGATGGAGCTCAGGATGCAGCAGTACTCAGAGAAAGGCATGGCATTTTCCAACTGTAAAGGGGTGGGGCTTATGCAAAAAAAGCACAGAAAACATTTCCAGCAGCATTTGATCCCTCAGGCTTTAAGTGGGAAACGTGAATTTAATTTGTCATTAAATAAATTCTCACCTTGATCTAGTTCCTTGTCCGTTACTTGTCTCTCAAGCTGCCTCCTCAGCCTCTCATTAGTTCTTATGGAGTATTCTAAACGTTGTCTCAGGATTCTAATTTCTTGCAGATGCTCCATTAATAACTCTAAATAAACCAAGAGACCACTTCTTATTTAGAGTAAATGGCTGTGTTCTTTACACTATGTATTCCTGCCAAATCTAATGTGTGTGAATACAAAGAAATGAGAGACCTGTTCAAAACAGACATTAAACAGCCGACCCCACAACAGCCTTTTTCCATACAGTGCCCAAACCCTGCGTTCAGTGAAAACTCCCACTCTGCGTTCTAACTTAGACAGCGGTCCAGTTTTAGGACTCCTTAAATTTCTCCTTCCTACATGACTGTAGTAGATAACAATTTCACCTAGGTAAAATGCTCCCCATACTTGGAAATAAACCCAAAGTTCTGCAACGCGGCTCACATGCAGGCTCGACACACCAGTAGTATACATTTTTCCTTGTAACAATAGGAAGCTCACCAGAGTAACTCAGATATAAATTTGACTTTGACTTACACAGTACGTACCATAATAAATAAATCTGTTCTATCAAGTTTCATTACCGTACCTTTTCCTTCTTGCTTTGCCACGCTACAATTTTTCTTCCATTGGCTGTAAGTTTCAGCTTTCCTCAGGAACTTATCTGTTCTAACTGTCACCATCTTATTTGTCAGTTTATCCATGTCATACACTCCTGGTTTACTCTGCAGTATTTTTCTCCTGAACAGTACGTGCTATCTCAGCTATTAAATTTTCATCGCTGCCTATAACAAACTACTGCAAGCATCACTCGTGCTTAGTGAAACTATCCAGGTCAAACATGACACCACTTATTAATTATGCAGCACTTACAATTCTCAAGGAAACACAACACTGGCTTTTATAAAATTAGAAAATCTCTCTTTTTCAATGTAACAATCTCTTGACAATTGTCTATTTTCCCCTTATAACTTGTCTATTTAAAGACCGTCTGGAGTACTGTAAAAGATGATAGTCTAAAACAACAAAGACACAAAATATCATAGTTAATTTTGTTTCAAACAGGAGGTAGTTCAAACCGTTGTCAGCTCTGTCTGCCTTATTACTGAAATTGCAATGATTATGCAAGATACTGGAAAGCTGAAGCAGACAAACATTCTTCATTATTTCTTAATTAGTTCCCTTGTGTCTTATTTATCACATTTTCCCAATATCTAGTGAATCTTCAGTGGGGAAAGAAAAAAATCACCTGGGGGAAATTGGTTTGGCAGAAGCGCCAGCGCGCCGTGCTGTTCTCCTAGGCCATGCTCAGGTGATCCAAGAGATGACTTCTCTGACAAATCAAAGTCAGACAAGCTCTGAAGAGCAGATGGTACAGGTGATTCATCCTTCAGTTGCTGGTACATCGTGGTGTTCTTCTCATTATCCCTTTTGTGCCAAATAAAACGTTTTAAAATAAAAAAGTTATTTTATTACTTCGAGAGCAGGACAGAGCGTGGTGTCAAATCTACAGGGCACAGGTAAAGCAAGTGAATTTACACGACAGCACGTGACAAAGCGCCACGCATTGGAGGTGTGTATCAAGGCTGGAATTCAGACCTCCCTGCAGTCAGCAGGGAGATCCAGCAGACCTCCAGCCAGCGTTCCCATTCCAGCTCTAGGCTGTCACCTTCGCGTTAGGGGAACCTCAAGCTGCCTCCAAACAGCTGAGGATTTCTTAGCACAGAAGAATCCCAGGCCGGCATAAAACCAACACATGCGGCACAACACCACCTGCCCTCTTCACCTCCAGCATAAGGGTGTTTTGAGAATGAAGCACTGTACTTCGGTGATCCTGAGCCAGCCCCAAGGTCACGGAAACAGAAAGGCAGCTGATTCTCCCTCCCAGCAGCTGCAACCAGGGTAATACCTGAACATACATGACTGTTACGGCACGTGTTCTGTTTGTTCATGCAAGGCACAATCCTGGTAGCATGATGCTTCCCCTCAGTACCCTCAGCTGTTTGCTGAGAAGTGAGGAGAAAAGCCTTAGTTTGTTTTCTATGGATATAAACCAAAAGGGATATATAGTGAAATGGCTATTGATGAAACAGGCAGCATAGGCAAAGCCCTCCAAAAGAGGAAATCAGTGGGAGTCAGGCTACAAAACATGGAACGTCCTCATCAACTTCCCAAACAACAGCATGGTTGAGAAAGATTCGGTTGCACTCTTACCTTTGAGCTAATTCATAAAGCAGAGTAACTTCTGTACCTATTGATTCTCCTGCAAAGCAGAAATATCTGAGTAAATACAGACATTGAGAATTATTTCCCCTCCATCTCAAACTCTTTAAATACAGAATGGTAAATTAATGAGAAATTAGAGAAGTCAACAGATACTTAGCACACT
The DNA here is from genome assembly GCF_000690775.1 of Eurypyga helias. NCBI lineage: Eukaryota > Metazoa > Chordata > Aves > Eurypygiformes > Eurypygidae > Eurypyga > Eurypyga helias. Next base: position 9,631 of record NW_010267098.1, on the reverse strand, counting down.
GTGTATTAATGTGAAACACCGTACAGGAACAAACTATTTATAGCCCAGCAAAAATGCAAGAGCTTTCTCTGGAGTTCAAAAAAAATTACTAGCGACCACAGGTGCTGCATTTTACAGCCCTGGTGCACACAGATGTAAAATATTGTGCTATATGGCAAAAGGATGTACATGCTACTGCTTCAATAAAAATTATCTAGAAACAATTCCATCCCACTTGGATTTTGTCCACCCAGAGCCAGACTAACCAGTTATCCTTAAGCAAGGAGCATACACAGGAATTTGCCAGCGATATTCCCACTGGTATAGTGTGTGAGCCCAGGCACAATTCAGTGCAAGAGACACTAATCTGAATAAGGAAATAAGAGTTTTGTGGTGTCACCTTGGCTCCCCGTATTTTAAATTTTTTGTGCAATTAAGCAAAAGTGGCAGGCGAGAGTTGCACAGCTGAAATTTCAGGGGAATGAACTGAAGGTCAGGAGGAAAATGCAGAGACAGACGGTTGTTTATGTTTCTTCTTTACAGTCAATTCTTAGTACGCTGGATGTTCTTTATAACCCTACAAACATCATTTTATTTTAATGTGTGATTCAGTGCAACACCATTGTGTTAGATATATTGAATTGTCTCGGTTGTCAGTGACTTTTCATAGTATATAGGATACCATCTGTTGGTTTGGGGATTTTTTTAAAGGCATTTAATGTTTATTCACTACATAGTCTTCTCATTTGTAATGCAAGGAATCTCTGTAGCCACTGAAATCATTGAATACACTCAATCTTTTATTAGACTGCTATGACACACTAGCCATAATATCTTTTTCTCATATACAATTCCTTTATACGAGCAACATATAAAAAAAACCTGTAACATGCTGCCACTATCTAATCAAAGGCAGAATACAGATCATTCTACGGCTGGGCCCTGAGTGTTTCTCAACAAAGTGATCCTCCAGAGCCGATTTCAGGAAGATGTAGGGGTCAGGGTCCCTATTTCAGGCCACTTCAAGTGTTTCGCTGAAGATGTCAGTTTTGTAGCTAACATCTGTGGAAGTATTGCTAGCTGTTTGGGTCAGAAAGAGCTGCTCTTGTAGAAAAAGGTCTGTCTTGCTCAATTTCACTCATGTTAGCATCCCCTTCCCATCACCTGGCCGCTGACTTTCTTCAAACTAAACAATGAAGGCAATATGGGTCACACACTCTTCCGTCAGGTGACACATGTCCATTTTGATGTCCACTTTACGAAAGATGACTGCATTCTAGCTCCCTGTTATGAAATACAGGGTGCTTTTCTTAACCACCTAGACTATTTGCCAACAAGATGCAGGTGTCTTAGGAAAATAATGAGAAATGCCAGGAATAAAACACCTGATATGGTCCCGCTTCTTAGATGTTTAAGGCTTTGTCTTTCCAACCTAATGCTTTGCCAAACAATAGGTGGAGGTACTGGGATAAACAGCCAAAGGACAAGAGCATTTTCAGATGCATAAGCTCCCATTTTTCAGACAATATACCAGTTCCTACTGATAATTAAAAGGGCTTTGCTTACTGGTACAGGTTACAATGTCCTGTCCTGAGTATACGGTCCATTCAGCACTCATCTTCAGTGCCAGGACAACACTTCTCTGCTTGACTTCTCCTAGGACCCCTTCTCAGGAGGCTCTTGTTCAACTATTATGCCCTACAGAAACTCTCAAATGCAATACCACAGTCTCCTAAATTCATGAGTTACTCAAAACTCTGAAATGAATTGTTCTCTGCCTTCTAACCAAAGAGATTGTCCCATTCTCCCCTTTTATTTAAATTTTCTGTCTGCACCGTTTGCATTGGTTTCTCCGTAAAGTCCATGGTTCTTTTTCTTGGTGCATCCAGTCACCTGCATATGTAAAATTTAACTTACTTCCACAGGAACGTCGATAATGTGCAAATCAGAATCTTCTGACTGTTCACTACCAGATTCCTTACAGTCTCTAAAGGCACTGGCCATAGAAAATTGCCCAGATGGAGTACTATATGATAATTTCTTGTTTCACGCTAAAAGCACAGCCCAAATCTCTGCACTGCATTTACCCTTCTGGCAAGCGACCGCACTTTAGGGGAAAAACCTGAGGAACCTGTAATTTTTTCATTATAGTTAAACACAGATCGTGTTAAAAACCAGCTGTGGACCATGCCCATGAGAATCCTTCAATGAAGATATCCTGTGCTTCGGCTCAACAAAGGCAGCTGGGCTGCTTCCTGAAACAGAAAATCCTGGAGCCTACTTGTAACAAAACTTTTCCTAAGCTATAACCCCACTGCACGTTGAACAGTTAAAATATGCATGTGCTACGAGAAACAACTCAAAATGGAAGGTGTCGGTACAGAGGACAGCTACAAAGGTAAATCCAGTCTTGTTGGAGCACTAAAATTTTATCTTCCCAGACAGCCCTCCCTTTAATCATGTAAAAGCAACCAAGAGGAAGTGAGGCTACCTTTCCACTAAAAAGAAAAAAAAACCCAAACCCTTCAAATTTCAAGAATGTTGATTTATCTCAGACAACAAGCACAAAACACTCCTACTTACCGTAGAGGAGTTTCCTTTCTAGCATCTCAAACAATAGCACACTTTGATTCAGTTGCTCACGGAAGCCTTCAGCAACATAATAATCTACATCACTGGCTTGAAGCAGTTCCTCAAAAGCTTTAATAAGGCTCGTCAGATGTTGATGGTAAGTGACACAACCACTGCGAATCTCCTTAATTTGTTGGCGTTGAAAGGAGAGTTCTGGAGCTTGTGAATAAACTAATGACTCGTATCTGAGAAAATGAAATTATCTTTTAAGCAATTTTATGACCCTAAATAACATTTAAATATAAATAAAGAGTGAATTAAGTTTATATTCCTAAACTATAATTTTATGTGACTCAATTTTCTTTTAAAATGCCTTTACAACCACAATGACAAATGCATTGTCTCTAACTGTTGAGTTTTGTATTTTTGGGCATAACTTGTGGGTTATTGCCCTTCACTTAACAGCTTCATTTATAAAATAGACAGAAACTAAAGTGATGACTTGTTTTTCTGCTTGGAAATAACCTGGATGGCATGCAAAGGTGCCAAATTAAAGTAAACGAGAGTACATTAAAAGAATTTTTTTAAGAATTCACATATTTTTCCTGACTGGTTGTTTTTTGTTGATTTTTTTTTGTTTGTTTTCCTTTTAATTCACCCTTGAAGAACAGATGGAGCTGTCCCTTCTTCTGAAACTTTATGTATTTCCTGCCAGGAACATAATATTGGACTTTTTAAGCTGATGGTTTCACCCAGCCTGAGGATCCTGCTCGTCTCTGTATGTTTATTACCAGAGACAAGACCATGACAACCACTGCAGTGTCCAAATTCCAGTACTCCACATCCAGGACATAAATTTCAACTCAGAACAACTGAATTCATTCTGCAAATACAGACAACCCCCTTACACTGCCAGTTTCTCTATCACAGACAGACTTCCTTCTGCAGAATCATACATTAGGTGGGGGAGAAGGGGAGAGGATCTGAAAAGATGGAGGGAATCAAGCAAAATACGGGGCATAAACAAAATCTATGACAGTGTGCATTGTTATAAAATTTTTACTGTCATTTGTATAGGAAGAGATGCATAACTCATTTTTGGGTCTGCCACTTGCGACTCATGCAGTTGTGCTACACAGAGGCCATAAAAACTTTACAGCAATCCGTACTGTCTCATCCCTTAATTTACACCGTTAGATCTTCCTTCGTAAAATGGATGAGGTATATTTTTAAGGTATGTAAATTCATATGTACTACGTAGCACAGTGCATTTTATGATAGTAATACTAAGAGATATACAGTAGTCCATGTTGGTGGTTGCTCAGTGTCACCAAACACTTCTACTCAGGCATCCTGAAGGAAGCCAACAGGCCTTTGGTTTACTTCCTGCTGTTCTATAGGCCCTCAAGACAATAATCATGATATTAGAGGGGAAAAAAAGGGGGTGCGGGCAGAGAGTTTAAAGAAGTTTGGTCTTACAGAACCCCATTTTATGCCTGTGATTTGTATATATGCTAGCCAAAATGCTGCTCCCAGCCTTATCATACAAAATACAAGAGTGATTCTTCCAGGTTCCCATAAATGATTTTCCATCTTAGGAGATTATCCTGTAAAATTTCACTCATTAATTTTTTTATATATATATATATATGTATCTACTTTCACATCCTTCAAAGCAAGGCATTATGGCACTCAACTGCAAAGTAAGTTATAACTAGAGCACAAACTCCTGATTTTATACATAAAGGGTGGTTACACAAACAGAAGGGCTCGCATGAATCTGCCAGCCGGTTGCCCATGGAAACATTTCTATCTTAAATGGGACGTTCCATTTTCTTACACTTGTCACCTGAAAAAAACCTGTCTGATGCAAATCGGTAATAATTAGATTACAGCGGTCAGCCCAGCTCCCAGAGCAACCTGAGGAGATCTGGCTTTGCTCAAGAGAGGATGTTTTGCAGCAAAGACAGTTGTGGACCTGACTTCTGGCAGAGAATCGTTACAGAGGATGATGTGAGCTTAATCAGGAGCAGTTCTGCTGTAAGAGAAATACTGTTTTGTTCTCCAAGGCATCTTTTAACTACACGTTTCAGTTGCTTTATGTTATTGCTAGTGAAATTTAGCCTTTACTGTTACAACACACTCCTATGTGAATAAAATCATCTTCATATTACCTTCCTCTGTTATTTGGTATTGCTGTTTACAAAAGGCATCTGAAACAGTAATGGCTTTACTCACTTGGATGGTGATGTTTCTCTCAGTTTGTTCTGAAGATGATACACTTCATCAAGACGCATATTTGCAATTCGCTCTTTTTCAGGTTCTGCCTCATTTGCTGACAGTAGCTCCTTATGGTTTTCTTCTGTCCATCCATTCGGTGATGGAGACTCTGAACTCCTGTTTTCGGTATGGATCTCGTAATCCATCAGCTGATGCACACTAGCAAATGTTCTGATTTCTTGCACAGCTGTGTATTGCACTCCTGCAACATGTCCTTCCACAGGCACGGCTGTGTCACTCAGAACTATGTTGGAAATGCCACTCGACACGAGCTGGTCAGAGCGCTGTAAATTAAACACCAACATTTTGTACTTTTCAAGCTCCGACTCCATATTCTTCATTCTTTGTTTCAATTCTTCTGTATCATCTATGACTTCACAGCCATCAAGTGCATCTGTACTCATTACACTCAATTTGAGAGAATGCAGGCACTGGGAACCCGAGTATGCGGCGTCTGAGTCAATGTCCTCCTGTTCCGTGGAATAAAACTCTTCATTTATCTCTTTTAATGAACGCTGGAGATCCACATTGCTAATGTTACGATGATTTTGCATTTCTGAAAAACATGAGGCTTGCGTGTGAATATTAATATTACTTTATCTGACATTCTGTTCTTAACAGCACTAAAATGAACTCATTTACCTCTATAATAAAACGCATCATCATTACAAACTATACAAAATTAGTTTGGGACTTTTGACCCCTATGATTTGCCCACCAATTCAACTTGCACATCAAACATATCAACCCCCTTATCACCTTTCAAATAAACACTACTTAAAAATACACCTGCTTTCTTTTCCCAAATGACTGAAAATTACTTTTCCTGTAGCAAGTCCTGAATCAGACACCGATGAAGCTCAGACCTTTCCAGCCACAAAGGTGATAACCTCACACATAAGGCACTGAGATTTAAAAGCAGACCCTGTGACTTTAAGTGGTTCTGCCTAAAACTTCTAATTAAATATTCTTTTTCTCCTCACTTCAAAAATCTATACAAAACCACTTGGAGCACAAAGTAAGTGGAATTCTAAAACGATTATCAGCAAAATAGTAAAATTTGATAAAGCGGCTTTAATAACTTCATTTTAAAATGCGTTCTAAACAAAATCCATAAAAATGTTCGGTGTTAAAGGTTTTACGGGCACTCACTGGGCACGCACAGCACATCCCTTAGCTGACTTTGCCATTCATGAGTAATGCAATCACCCCAGATCAGACCAGTAAAAGCTGTATATCCCTACACACATTCTATCTTTATATTTCTGGGTATGCTGCCGGCTGTACGTGTAAGTATCGAGGAAAATGGTTATTTTCTGGTTACCAGTAAATTAAATTTTCCCCGTCTATTAGTTCTGCAGGAGATCACTATGAATTAGAACCGCCCTTTTGGGAGTCATTCATTGATCATGCAGAGGTCTTAATACTTTCAAATTGGTTTCCATGGAGAATTCGAATGCCCAGGTTCAAGCTTCAAATCAGTACACAATCTCAGGGCCGGGGGGGCAGCCGTATATGAAGGCCCAAGTCAAGCCCACGCACAAGAGAATAAAAACATATAGAACCTAAAAGCTGGAAAAAATGGAAGCTGCAATACTGGGTGGTCAACGTATTTGAAATTAAGGTCAGTGATGTTCTCTGCAGTATAGATTGCTGCACACCACTACCTATGTCATTCCAAAGGTGACAGAAATGCTTCCAAGAAAATGCCTGTGTATGAATTCAGGAAGACACACTGAATAAGGGAACGCAACACTTAAGTTCATTAGTTTCTCCTCCTCCACCAGTTGGTTGCTGCAGTAACACAGATGTCAAGGAAGGTTGCGGATCGAGATGGAAAAAAAGCAGATACTAGATGAACTCAAACTCTGCAATTCTGATTTCATGCAAACGTTCTAGATAACAAAACCAGGAAATAAAACCAGGTATTAGGGAAGAAATATTTCCGATTAGAAAACTGGTTATAGTTTTTAATGAAACACTGCCCTTTAATTCAAGGAGAACTAATAAGCTCTCCGTGCCTGTATGTGCCCCACACACGAAGGGCACACATAGGGCACGATCCTGCAGACCAACTGACTGGCATCAATGAAACTACTTGTACAAACAAAACTGACGGTGTGACCCTGGATTACAAAACTGGCCATATCCTCTGTACTCTATCCACAACATGTTAACCAGGTTATTCAAGCCCTCCCGAAAAAGACTAATAGATGATGCAGAAACACGTAATACACAGTATTAAGCCTATTTACACTTTCATTAAACGATTCCATTAGGTTTCAACCTAGTTGAATGCCTTCAAATAATTCAGATAAGCAAAATTCTATCATTCAATTGCTTCATTCCAATAGTTCATAACTAGATGCAGAAGCATTAAGTAACAAACATTTAATTTGGAGAAGAGTTCAGAAGTGAGGACATTAGCAATAGAGATCAGAGTCAGGCACACAACTCATTATTTTTACTGGAAACCAGCCTCATAAATCCCTGTGGCCCTTCTGAAAGCATAACCCTTCAAAGATGAACTTGGAATCTTAGAGCAATTAATCCATACTAGCTACGAAAATGAGATTTTAAACCTACAAATAACGGCAAGGGAGACAATTATCTGCAGTAATTTAAAATTTTGTACAATTCAGAAGAACCTAGAGTTTTAATTTCTTTTTTTTTATACACTTTAACATATAAATGCTTTACCTGGATCATTCTGCTGAGTTCTGTCCTTCGCATATTCATTCTTGTCCCACCTGTCTGGATCAACGTCTTCCAACTTGACCTGGACCTCACTATTATCCAGTTTGAGCAATGAGTCAACTGGAGAACAGCAGGGGAAGGTAAAACAGAAGGCAGTAAGTGACTAAAAACAATAACATAAGAATAGCTTAAAAAAAAAAAAAAAAAAAAAAACAAAAACCACAAAACCAAACCTGGTTCTCACAACAGAAACATTACGGATGGTTTGAAACGGTGTTTGCACGTCTTTTTAAAATACTTGAACAAACTGTAAGGATAACTACTAAGAGTGTGAATTGCAAAGGCTTCCCACCAACAAATGAAGGTCAACATGTGCAACTCCTCTTTCTAATGAACAGTTAACCGATTTTCAGTGCATTTTTATATGTTTTATGTTAAGCTTAGAAAACAGGGTAAAAAGTTTCTCCAGTATGAGCACTGACCAAAAAATAATCTTCCACAGTCTCCCCTTGCATCAAGTCTCAGAAGTACTACATGTGCAGTACAACTGCTATCCAGGGTGAAGAAATCAGTGTGGAAAGGAAATCACAGGACTGCAATCCTAACAGGTTCTGATTCATTCCAGGATCCAGTTCAGAAGTGCTTCCCTGCTCAGAATTCTCCATGGATTTTGCACCTACCAAAACACATCGCTGTGGTCCTACTGACTCGAGTACTTACACTACAGCCGTGCCCTATCTGTCCCTTGGCACAACAGTGTTATCATCAACAACAAAGCCTCTGCAACCCCTGTGTTTTGGCAGTGGCTCACTTGCTGCTTCATTGAACCTTATTTCTTATATTTACCCTTCCTCTCTCCCTTCCCCCTGCCCTTTATATGTCTACTCAGGTTTTAATTTAACTGCTAAGAGCTTTTTTATTTTTTTACCACTCCCAATCTTTATGTAATACCCATTGTTCTCTGCCTCACAATTCGTCATACTTTGCTGATCCAGACACTTTGTCAACAACTGAGTTTAAATTAACCCAGCCACACTGGAAACAGACACAGATGACTTGACTGATCAGTGGAATATTGGAAAAACTTATTTATGCAGCATAAACAAATACAGTACTTTTATACTCTCCTGTCCCCCTTACAGACACTTTTCATCAGACTTGGCACCATATAAAGGAAAGTTTTCATCTACCTAAACACTGACATATATGTGTGTGTGGGCACCCTGTGAAATTCCTATTTATTACATATTTTATGCCAGGTATACAAAGCACTTTCTATTCCACATAAAGCTGGTTTATGTTCCAGTGGCAGAGAGGAAAGCAAAAAAAAGGTGCTTTTCAAGATCTATATATATTTGCCTACCCAAGAAAATCTAAGATTAAGCAGCGTTGTACATATGTAAAAATGATCTGGTTTTACTTTCTACTAGAAGAAAAGAAGCCGTTATTTCAAGCAGGATTACAAGTCATTATGTCTGCTCTTTATTTACCTCTCATTGATGTGCTTTCCTGTGCAGGCTCTTCTGGAAGGTTTTCACCTACATCCTCATTCAATACTAACTCCCCCTTTGTTTGTGGCTGAAATTGATTGTTTTGTACTTCGTGTACCTTCAGACCTTCAGAAGGGACCCTGGTATGATGCTGTGGTTTTGAGACTGACTTCCATGCACAGGAGTTCAAAGGCACATTTCCTAGTGGTCTGGATGATTTTAAGAGAACAGGCAGACGGGACTTCTTGGGCAGGTAAGCAGAATCAGTCTGAAAAAAACATGGAATAAAATGGGGAGTTGGTAGCTCGCATGTAACAGACAAGTAAAGAAAGTACAAACAAAAATATCCCAGGAAAAATAAAAATTTTCCAGTAAGATTAATAAGCTGTCACATTAAATAGTTTTGCAAATAACATTGCAATATCCTTGCAACGTGGAAGACAAACATTCAGAGAGAAAAAAACCTGTCCCACAGCTGAATTTTCTGTAAGTGCTGCTTATCCAGCCACAGCCGCACAAGTGAACAGCTTCCAGCCCACGAAGCAAGCCAGTGAATTCACCGTTGACTGGCAAAGGCTGCTACACACTGAGCCTATCATAGAATCACAGACTGG
>NW_010267097.1:0-273 GCF_000690775.1 Eurypyga helias | reverse complement strand
CCCCAAATGGCTCTGACACCCCAAAACAGCCCTAAGCTCCCTCTTTTCCCCTCTCCAGGGCATGGTCTGTCTGCAGTCTGTGCTCCCCTGCCCCCCCAAATGGCTCTGACACCTCCCCAAATGACTCTGACACCCCCCCAAATGGTTCTGACACCCCCCAGTTGGTTCTGACACCCCCAAATGGTTCTGGCACCCCCCGAAACAGCCCTAAGCCCCCTCTCTTCCCCTCTCCAGGGTATGGCCTAACTGCACTCTGGGCTCCTCTGCCCCCCC
>NW_010267096.1:293-2352 GCF_000690775.1 Eurypyga helias | reverse complement strand
ATTCTATGCAATTATTTTAATCACTAGCCCTGAAATGACTGTGTGACTTCCTAGATTTTTTGCAATGGTCTTTATGTAAAAGCAGTGTGTTTTATAATGAAAATTTTCTTTAAAGTTCAGTTTTCAGAAAATGTAAAAAGCCATTAGTTTTGTAGTTTCTGAGTTCTGCATGTTAAATTTCACAGTAGAAAAAACTGATGAAGTCTAAACTCTCTTGTAAGATCAATAATAACAAACTAGTAGCTCTCTTAAACTGCGGGAAGGAACTAGACAGTTACTAAGATTTTTTCTGATCTGAGGTTGCAGACACCCATGAGGGTCTAATGAAATGCACTTTTAATTACATTTATTTTCTTCTGCAATTTTGGAGGACACAAGAAATATCTAATAGCAAATACCTGTTTCTCAGAAGTGCTGTCAAACTAGATATTCTTGATTCACAAGTGTGAATTGGGTACGCTTCAGAGAGATTTTTGCTTATTTTTATTTCTGCCCCTCTCTGAAATTAAATTATACAATTCTACTACAAGGAGATATCCTTTTATTAAACATTTTCTGTTCTTTCTGACAGACATCTTTTTTCAGAATAACTCACTGGCATGCCCTATAAAAAACTGGGGGAATGTTTGCTTGCACATGTGATACCCTTATTACTTCATTAAATTATTCAAAACCAAAATAACATAAATCCTCATTACATCAATAATCCATTCCTTGTAGGACATCTACTTAGAGATAAAAATCATTGTTTATGCCCACAGCAAGATAAAGTAGACACATAAATAGTTTGTTGAGTTGAATTGTCATAAACCACACACTCTGTTGACTAGGTCTACAAGCTAAAGTTACTTCATTAGGTAATTCTAAGAAGTCATGTATCATAACCCAAATGCAGTCTGGCAGAGCTTGTCTATTCTTCATTGATTTTTTTTTTAATTTTCACTCTTTTATTCAACATTGCTTTTTATTCAACTGTACTTTTTTTCTTTAGGTTAGGTTTTTTGGATTGACTATCTACAATGAAGTGTCTTACTTAAAGAAAAAACATATCTACTAGAACAAAGCAGGAAAGAGTAACCTAGTACAGGAAAAATAATAGCAAAAGCAATACCAGTATAGTTCTTTTTATGTATAAAATTCTATCCAGATATTAATGATTTTTCTCACCTATGTGAGAAAAAGTGACATTTGTGATAGAGTTAGCTATCTATATTTCTAAGATGCCAAAGTGCAATGAAAGAAGTAATGATATTATAGAGGAATATGACCATATAGAGAAATTAGGCCATAGTAGTTGGTGACACTCAGCTCTATATGTATGAGTAACACTGATATATAGCATTTCTCTCATCTTTAAAATATATTACTGATTCATTTCTATATTCCCTTTTCTGCTGCACAATATAATTAGTCTAATAAATTTTATGTCAGTACTGCTGTTATCAGATTGAAAAACTATGTCTAAGTATAATGAAAGTTTAGATTTAAATTAACCTGTATCTAAAATACTATGAGGTTAGTGCAAAGCAAAGATCATTCAACATGAGTTTGTACAAAGTCAGTTTGTCCAAACTTTTGAGAGACTTCACTACTGGTAAAGAGAATACTGGTGAGGTGACATGCTTAGCATCTAGTAATATATTTGTTGGAGTGTCACATACTTAGTTGAAGTTAAAAAAAAAAAGGAAACATAAAAATTCAACAGTTCAACTGCAAAATTATAAAAGCAGGTAAATGCAAACAGATAATACATTCAACATGAGTTCCAAGTTTGACATTTAAACAGAAAAAAAAACCAACCTGTGTGTGATTTGTATATAATAATTTTCTATGTTTAGCCAAAGAATCTGTTTCACCTATCTGCATTAGCCTAAGAAATCAGGGCATATCTTTGACTGTTAATAACGGAAGTATCTGTATCCTGACTGTTCACTTCTTCCTCTTATTTAGCTTCAAAATATTAATTTACTTTTTGTCCTAACCTCAGTCTAATCAATCTATTTACTGCTTCCTGCATAATCAAGAAGTTTAATACAAGCCTGTCGTTAATTTTTTACAC
>NW_010267096.1:0-231 GCF_000690775.1 Eurypyga helias | reverse complement strand
AAACTTCTTAAGCTCAATCTTTTTCTTAAGTCAGGCAAAATCTGAGCTACTACTCCAACTTAAATGGAGTTTCATAGAGTATGAACTTTCAAATAATGTTCCTGAAAGCAGGAGAGTAAATCAGAAAAAGATCCAATGGTTGGTATTTGAAGCCAGGCCAATGGTCTGTGTGTTTATGCATACATAAATACACATCTAAATATATATATAAAACATATAATATGTAATATA
>NW_010267095.1:596-7050 GCF_000690775.1 Eurypyga helias | reverse complement strand
TCCAGCCAGGGTCAACCCACGACACATAAATAGAAACATAAATAAAGCCAACAGAATCTCCTTTTGAACATGAGTTACCAGCAAAGTTTGGGGTTTTTTTAGGGCCAGGTTCCTCCTTGATTTTCTATCTGTGAAATACAGTTTATTGATCTCATCTTTCTGAAAAATAAAAGTGATTGATCCTGTAGTGACAGGACAAGGGTTTAAATTGAAAGTGGGGAGGTTTAGATTAGATATCAGGAAGAAATTCTTCCCAGAGAGGGTGGTGAGGCACTGGAACAGGTTGCCCAGAGAAGCTGTGGATGCCCCATCCCTGGAAGTGTTCAAGGCCAGGCTGGATGAGGCTTGGAGCAACCTGGTCTAGTGGAAGGTGTCCCTGCCCATGGCAGGGGGGTTGAAACTGGATGGTCTTCAAGGTCCCTTCCAACCCTAACCATTCTGAGGTTCTATGATTCTACGATTATGAATTTTCTATTATAGAACTAGTAGAATTTTCTACTGTAGAACTAGTTATTTCCAACAGGAAAGCAGGACTTAGGTGATGGTGGATATGATTCACCTCTCTTCAACCTTCTAATGAGAATATACATTCACATCCATTTTCATAAGAGCCAGTATAGTGGGATACAAATCTTCAGTGAATTCTCCAGCTTCTACTCCACAAAAAAGACATGGTCTACGTAGCACAGCCATAGTTCTGCCATGCAGCTCTGTATCTGATCAATTCCTCAGTTTCAGGGAAAATCTTCAGTGTCATGGGCAGAATGCTTTGATTAGGTGGACAACTAGAAATGGAAAAAGGGGAAAAAGTAAAACCTGTAGAATCTGGTTTGCTTGTTCAGTAGAGTGAGAGACTTGAGCCACCTTCATCATTTTCCATTAACCAACCAGTTTTACAGCAAAGTGGCAACGTACTCACATTGTGTAGAGCAAGGCTGCCAAATGATTCCTAGAATGTAAATAAGTAACACAAACGCATAGCCTTTAGTATATAAGGGTAAAGACAAAAGGAACACTTCTGGATTGTCAAAATTAGGGTATACACAGAATTAATGGCAGATCCAGACTCCAAGAGAGTCCTAAGGAACGGTGACATACAGCAGGCTTTTGGGTTGAAATGGAAGGAGGCCTTGATATGTGCAAGAAATCTGTCTTACAGAGATTATGGAATATGGGATCTAATAAGTAACAGGATATTCTTTATAATGGTATATGACATTGAAAGAAAAACAACTGGCTTTGGGAAAGAGCTGCAGTGATTCAGCAAGGTAATTAATGCGTCCCCTCACCTGAGTTCAGTTCTGCTACCCCACATACTTCCCATTTAATCCATCTCCCACTGTATTTGGTGACCTTTGACCATACTCAATACACATGCACACAGATTAACTAGGTGCTATTACAAAACATTTTGTGTCACCTCCCAGACTAAGAGAGATCCATGGGAAGCAGACAGAATGTGGAGAGTGGTGGGATTTCCTCTGGAAAGCACTGAAGGCCATCGTATGACGTGGGAAGGAGCAACAGTTCTAAGAGATGGTGAGAGGGAGGCAGAAGTGTCTACAGAAAAAAAGAAAGTGTTTATTCTGCATTTTTACCAGCTGGTTCTAATAAACCTTTTTTTTCTTGTTTTGTTGTTCACATAACCTATTCTTGAAATGATTTGGGGCAGAGTGGGTGAGCAAGTTACTGAGGAATAGCAGTTAGAACAATGGTTGGAAAATGTAAATTTTGCATTGCAGAAGAGTTGCCTCGTTAGTACTCGTTGTGCAGTAAGAATTAGTGCTTTGTGACTAACTCACTTGATTTTCTAAGGTAGAATTCACAGAATCTATAAACTAAAGAACAGGATTTGAGGGCAGAGTATTGGGGGTAAAGAAGGGTGAACATTAGATTCAGGCAAAGGACTATCCATTGCTCCTCTTCAGGGAAATGGATCAGGAAGAACTACAAATACTGATAAAGTCTGATCGTGAATCATTTAGCAGCTGGCATAAAAACCAAGAGCAATTTAATGTGTAGTTTGTCATATATTAGCAAATGCAGCGTTTTAAAACCCTTCAACTTGACTTAATTGCTGTTGTGAAAGGAAGTGGAAATATTGCAGAAATGCTTGAAACACATAAATAGTTTATTTGTACTCTCTGACTGTTAGATTAAGAAAAGAAAATAAACACAAAGATGCAGTGCCTGAAAAACATTGAAAATGTTTACATCATAGCAGTATGTCTTCTGGGTTTTTTAATTCAACTTGCAGAGTTATGGAGGCATTTCTAAAACATATCAAAACCAGAAAATGGGGGAGAGAGAGTATAAGGAAGTTCATACTACTGAAAATAAAGTTACTCTAAAAGAACTTCTTTATGTTAATAAAAGAAACCTCCATTTTTAAAAGTCTGCATCAGCTGTAAATTAAATTAGGTACATGAAATAATAGAATGAAAGTAAAGAAGTAGCTTTATAATAAAATCAATAAATTTATTTCTAAATATTCTGATTCACAGATCTAGTTTTATTTTCAACAATTACTGGGAAGCTTAACTTTAAAAGAGCTTATGTGGCAGAAGACCTTTTCAAATACTTCTTAATAAATTTTCAGAGATCTTTCAATCCGTTTTTCTTTTCCTTATACTTTGAACTCTGACTAACACTTTTACCTAAATGAAAAAATACGTAACTTCTGTATAACTTCTTGGATAAATGACAAAGTGATCACCACTGGTTGAAGCGAGTCTATGATTAAATGCTTAAAATCCTCTCTGCACAGGGAGCAGTCTTAAGTCAACAATCAGATCACTTACTGCTCTCTGAAACTTGGGAATTCCAGCGTTCTGCCAAAGGGCCTGTGGTTCTGTCATGGTTCTCATGTTTATGTGGCCTTTTCAGTCCTTTCACTTGACGTGACTCATGACTTTTTCATGATATAATTTAATGGGCTAATTCCACAGTTATACTAAAACAGATTTTGATTCAGTTGAGGCATGGCACCAGTGAAGATCAACATGTCCTTTTTCTGGCTTTTTTTGTACAACTCTGATTTCCACCAGCTTTGAAAACTCATTGCTGCCCATTACTTTGGAAGGGATCAGCCTAAGCACAGCACTTTTTCACGTTCTCCCTTGATGTAGGACTCCTTCCCTCAGGTAATAGGGAATTCTGAAGGAAAAATGAGAAGAGCAAACAAAAACAACTTCAGGATCATGGAGAGAAAGTCGTATAACATTTGTATGTGGGGCAGATAACATAAGCAGCAGAAGCCTGGTTTTGCTTTTTACTTAAAGTAATGACATTCTGTCAACTGTTTAATGTTGTATGGTGTGCGAGGATGGTGTATTACAGGGCTTCTCAAACGGGCCATGCTTTTTGCCACCATCATGAGTAATAACAGCACTACACCAGCAGTCACACAAGTTCTTGATTCTTTCCTGGGCCCTGGTCATGCGCTGCAGAAGGCAAGTCCCCCTTTCTCACATAGTGTAAGTCCAGGTTCCTTGCTGTGCTCTCTACATTCAGAAGAGGACTGTAACAGGCTCCTTGTTGTCCTAAAATTTTGGAAACTCCAAGTGCACCTCAACCCCAACCTGCAATGCATACTGCTAAGTCCAGCCAGGTAAGGTTTTCTCCTTTGCAGTGGGTGCTGCCAAACTGCATGAACTTTAGAACAAACAGAAAGTACCCAGTGTGGTTTGTTTACTCTGTTTGTATGCACATATTTACAGCAGCCAGGAACAGGTTCCCTCCACTCCCTCTCCAACAAAAGTTAACTGAGTGCTGGCTCATGTCTATGTTTAGTTTACCATGAGTTTACCATGTTTCATTAATTTCTGTATCACACTCTCAGACTACAACAAAAAACTTAACCTAAAGGTTAGTCAAACGGAATTTAGTCGATCCATAAGAATGAATTTACTGCAGCAGCTTATATTACTGCCTGTTGAGCTCTATTTTTAGGTGTTGAGATCTTCTTAGGTACATGGATTACGTTACAGAATCCTGAATGGCAGAAATTTGAAAGGACTGTGGAGACACCACAGTGAGAGCAATCATTCTAAATGAGCTTGACCAGCCCAAGTCATATGACAGTGGAAGAAAGACCAACATTTAGAACTGAATATGAGTTTAAAACATTGGATACAATGAGGAATCATGGGATTATTTCTTCCACGTGTGTGAAAAGAACAAAGACCTTAACAAACTGGAAGAACTGTTAAGTTGTTCATGGAGATCTGAACTGTAATACTTAAAAGCCAAAAGTTGTGCCTGTGGGGTTTTAGTCTAAGTTCTTAATTTACTAACATCTAGTAATTAAATACTTTAACGCGGCATGGAGGAGCAAGTTCACCAGAAAAAACACTGCATTAATGAAATCATGTCAGCTTCTGGAAATAGCTGTTGAAATCTCAGTGCAAAATGATGAATATTAATATGAAAATAGAAATTTCACAGGCAATGAAATATCTTGTCAGCTTTATAATAAAGAGCCTTTTAAAAATAAAAAGCTTTGGAAAATTAAGAGGCATGCTATCTGGCAAACTCCGTTATTTTGCTGTGTGTGCAGGAATTTTCAAAGATTCCATGAAAGCAATAATGCTCAGTCTAGGATTAAACACTGAAAGTACCCATTCCTTCACTTGGAACAGCATTCATGCATGTACATTGCAAGGTACACACACAGTGAAAGCCACAGCATTCCTTTCCTACTTCATGTACTTGACATACGACATGGTATGTCTGTGTTGTTCATAAGGATTAAGAGTAGGTACACACTTGATGTGCAGCACTTACCTTCACCACTGCAGCTTAATTGACTGCAATTCTAACCACCCCAGACAGATGCACTGTTCGTTTAAAATTCTGAGATGTGGCAGACATCTTTCCCTTTTGCCTTATGCTCTTCACCTAAATCCTAGAATTACAGGTTATTACATAATCTGTTGAGTTGAACTAAAGACCAGTGAATTGCATTTTTTTTAAAACTCAAAAGTCATAACTGGAAAAATACCCCATGGGTTTTATAGTAAAAAAAAAAAAATCTTCCTTTGTTGTTAGGTTACAACAGTCTTTTTGGAAAAGGACAGGCAAAGCAATATTAGTATTAGTGAGAATGTGTCCATTCCTGATTAAAACTGATAGAAAATCTGATGACAGATTCCATAAAATGTATCTGGAATCACAGTAACATGAGACTAGTTTTTGTTTCTGCTTAGTTGCTTGTAAGAGTGGAATGCTTAAGCGTCTGAGAGGATCATGCAATACTAATTGGGACTAAATATGTGCTCACTCCTCCTCGGTGAACCCACCTTGTACACCGGGGAAAAACAGCACAATCCTCGCTGCATTGTCCCTAATCTGCACCTTGTGTGATGCTAAAGAAGAACAGGTGAATTGTTGGAGGAAAGTCAGATGATCAAAGGTGAATCCACCTCCACCTGATAAGCAAGGAGTTACACATTTCTCCGAATACAAGTTACCGATTTGCATGTTACTTATGCATCAGCACACCATAAAATACTTAGCTGAAAACAAGACAATGATCAATTAGCTTCAGTTACAAGAGCACAGTTAACATCAGCAAAATCTTTCTTAATGGGAGTAACAGCACAGATTGCCTATGGAGTTTTTTTGTCAAAGGTAATTAAATGTCTACTGAAACTAGGAAGCGTACAGTTGGGGAAGACTGAGCAAATAACCTCTTTAAGTGTCTTCCAGCTAAATTGTTTTTAATTCTTAGTTCTCCAAGAATTTCTAGAAGGTTCTGGAAAGATGCAAACTTTCCCTTAGAAATTATTTGGGCAAGTAATACTCACGATCTGCCAGAAACACCAACACTCATCCTTTGCATCCCCTCTTTTCCGTATTTATAATGATCGTAAAACAAACTATTAATAAAATTTTAAAGCTGTTTTTTATGTTTTCAAATGAAAAAAACAAAATCCTTAAAAACTAAGACCCTCAGTGGTCTAAATGCTACTCTCCCCTCATGGGAGAGCAAGAAAAGGGCCAAATGATCTTTTGTTTTGCACAAGCATTGGCATGAAGTTTACCATAGAGCCTAATATAAGTATTTTTCAGTATTTACATGGTAGTTCTCACAGCCATCGAGCGAGTTCTCATTTCCCCATTTCCTACACGGACAAGCAGGGAATGCCCAGGCCTGAGCAAAGCTAGAAGCGTGTAACCTCTGTGGTGCCAAACAAGCGATGTTGTCCTTATCCCAGGTGGGGACTGCACGATGGGCCGTGGCATTTCGGGGCAGCGTGAGCAGGCCGGCACCCAAGGTTATTGGCCTTTTTGGGGCCGGTGCCCAGCCAAGGCCTGAAGAGCATCTCCAGGCCTACCCGTGGCCGTGGTCTAGGCGATGGTCTAAAGACCATCTAGTTCCAACCCCCCTGCCATGGGCAGGGACACCTTCCACTAGACCAGGTTGCTCCAAGCCTCATCCAGCCTGGCCTTG
>NW_010267095.1:0-582 GCF_000690775.1 Eurypyga helias | reverse complement strand
TCCAGGGATGGGGCCTCCACAACATCTCTGGGCAACCTGTTCAAGTGCCTCACCACCCTCTCTGTGAAGAATTTATTCCTGACATCTAATCTAAACCTCCCTGATTTCAATTTATACCCATTACCCCTTGTCCTATGACTACAGGCTCTTGTAAAAAGTCCTCTCCCGGTGCCCTTGTAGGCCCCCTTCAGATACTGGAAAGCAGGTGCAATGAGGTCTCCTCGGAGCCTCCTCTTCTCCAGGCTGAACAAGCCCAACTCTTGCAGCCTTTAGTCATAGGAGAGGTCCTCCAGCCCCCTGATCATCTTCGTGGCCTCCTCTGGACTCGCTCCAACTGGTCAATATTTAAGCAGCCACCTTTGACCCGGCTAAGGAGAGCGGCAAAGCGCACCCGTTCACCGAGGTCTGCGGCGAGGGAGACGAGCAGCTGTGCTCCGCCGCCTCCTCTGAATCGTGTCTCCAAGTTCTGAGGGAACGCAGCAGCTAGGGACGGGCAGTCGGACGCCTCCCGGTCATCAAAGCCCACCCCAGCGCCGTCCCCGCGGTGTGACCCCTCCGGGCGCTGCCGCCCGTCTCCTGCCC
>NW_010267094.1:0-6060 GCF_000690775.1 Eurypyga helias | reverse complement strand
CTCCAACTGCTCTGTATCCTTCTTATCTTCGGGGCCCCAAAGCCAGACACAGAACTCCAGGTGGGGTCTGCAGCACTGACTGTACACAGCACTGAGAGATAACAGTGCAGATGACAGCATTTCAACCCTGAAACACCTCCAGGGCCCTGTTCATTTCCTTGTAACTAGGGTAAACTTTATTCCCTGGTGATGAGCCAGGCAACACATTTCTGGTTTTCTTATGCCTCCAGTGCCATCTGTCAGACCCTCTTTGTAGACTCCATCACCCTCCCTTTTCTACCCATTCAGGACACTAACTCAGTATGATGCAGTGGATTTTATTCTCTCCTGTGCAATGCTGTTGCCCAAACTCTTAGACTCCTAACAAAACAAAAAAAAAAAATCTGCTCTATTTTATGCCTGTAACAAGTCCCAAGCCCTTTTATGTCTGGCATACATGTTTTGCTATCTGCTCTTATTAAAACACAAGTCGCACAGTTTAGCTGAAGGACAGCGCCACAGGTACCATGAACAGAAGTGTCTAGGCAGCTGGGTACGTCTGGGAGGACAAGCTGCTCACCACCAGCTGAAGATTGGCTGGGCAGCCAGGTTTCCCCACCCTCCTCTTCTCTTACCTTTCCTGCACCCCTTCAGGCACATCACGTTGTGAGGAGAGGGAGAAGGAGCAGTGCAGGGGCACACGGCATTGGGCTGCCCTCAGCACCATGGTGTCTGCCTTGCTGAGGACTTGGGCTGCCGGACTGGCAGTTCAGAGGGTGCAGAACAGCAGAAAAGCTGTTGTGCTGTAACCATGGATGGTGAAGCCCTCGCTGCGGGTCTAGCTGCTCTCGGCCAGACTTTGTGCCTCAGCAGACATGGGGCTCAGCAACCTTGCAGCCAGGAATAGAGGAGTGGAGCCTGCAACGGGTGTGGGCAGTGAGGTCCTGGAGATCCTGGCCATGGCTGGGGTTGGACACTGGGGGATTCCCATGTGTCTTGCTGGATTTCAATTCTGCAGGCTGGAATAGGCTTGTCTGGACCAGAAGAGATAAACGGTTACAGTAAGAGGTGCAAGTCCTGGCCTCACGTCCTCCAGAGAGATGGCGGGTCACTTGGCCAAAGCCAAGAAGAGGACACAGTCAGGTGCTATGAAGACAGAGACTGGGAAGTTAAGGAGCCAATACAGGAATGAATGTAGGATTACAGTCCAGGCTCACAGATGTAGGATGTGGGGAAACAGTTGGAGGAAATAATAGATGCTACAACCCTTGAATACAAAGAGAGTAGAAGTAAACTTGCTCTGCTGTCCTTGCCTGGAGCTAACTTTTCAGGCCCATCCCGGTGATGAAATGGTCAGTCAGGCAGAGATAAAGGATTCATAGCACCTCTGTGTAGCACTGTCACTGTAAAACTGGGTGCTCAGTGATGTCCACTGTGCTTTAGACATGCATTTGGGTTTCTCATTTCAAAACCAAACAGGCTGCTTCATTTCTCACAGTCCCGCTGCAGCCTTCAGTCTCCCACCACTGTCATTCGCTGCAGTCACAAGGCTGTTCCCATGCCCCTCGTTAGCTTGCTTCTTGGCAACCTCTTCTGGGAACAGCCATCCGTGTGCCCCATGTATATGGGAGCATGTGATCCCGGGCAAGTGCCTTATACCCTGCATGCCTCGGATCAGACTTGCTGGGAACAGTTCCCAGGGACTTCCTCAGTAATTGCCCAGTGGTCTCTTACAGTGTTTATTGGAAAACAGGGAGACAATCAAAGCAACCTGTGGGGAAGCATAAAAAGATCAGATCTAATCTAAGCTGTGGGTAACAGCCTGGCTAGACAGAGTAAAAGCTTCCAGTTACAATTCATTTGAGAGACTAACTTCCTATTCCGTGCCTGATGCAACAGCTGATTTTTATGAGATAATCAGCCAGAGCTCTCCAGTTATCTAAGGGAAGGCTTCACCTCCCAGTGAGCAACAAAATACTGAGCCCATCTGGTGTCAAATGGCATAATCTCACTGGTGCTAGTTTGCACCAGTGGATATGAAAGAACATTCTGCCTCGGGATCTGCAAAGGTAATGTTAGTGAAAGGTAATATCTGTGCACTACATAACTGTGGGTTGTGGCAGCGCGGCACCAGAAAGTCTGTGAAAGACAGTATTGTCGGCATTAATGGGACTTTCATCCTCAGGTATCCCAAGCCTTTTGTGCTTGCTACTTCCCGTGAATCATTCCTCTCCACATAAAGACAAGAGAGGTGTGTCTTCCAAAATAAAGGCTGAATTCCCACAACCACTTCATTGATTTATGCTGAGGATCTAGAAACCTGACACAATGCTCTTTAAAAATAAGGTTATGGATATTACAATTTATCAGAAAAACAGGTTACCACACCGTAGTAAGGAAATGAGCGCAATGTTTTCTTTATCATAAAATCAAAGCATAGACCGCGCAATTATTGCCAACTTCTTCTTCTTTTTTTTTTTTTTTTCCTAATTCCAAACATGTTGGGACATGGAAAATTGGGTAAGGGGAGGCTTCTAAAGTGGAAATTGCACCTTAAAGTTTTTAATATATTTCCGTAACTTCCAAGCTGTTCAAGAGTTACTGATGAATTAGAGGATCTTAGTCCTGAGAGCTGAATTTAAACAACCATAAAAGGACTTAAATTTCAGATGATGGGTGCTCAGCCATTCTGAAATTCAGGCATTATTACAATGTTTCCAGTTAGGCACCCAAAGTCATTAGTCACTTCTGAAAACCTTGGCATAGAGTAAAAGCGAAAATCTCCAACTGAGCTAACGTCCTTCATGTACAGTCTCATAAAACAAAAACTAGAAAAAAAATGTCCTAAAGCCCAAGAGTGATCCAATCTCATTCATTGTGACTGCAGTAAGCTGTAAATTATTTTTATTTAATAATAGCTAATACCTGGCTTTTATACAGAGATTTTTTAATTTTTTTTTTTTAATCAGTGAGCTATAAATGTATTATAATCTTTAAATGCAGCATCATGGAGCCATTAACACAAGAATTTAGTCAGTGTAGACAGACCATCATAGCAAAAGAATCCAGCTAAACAAAATATACACCAAAGTATTTGCTCCTTAGAAGACAATGGGAAATTTTGAGCAGGCAAAAATTCTGATGCCTTTCTCACATATTATTCTTGAGAATGGATTTCTCAGTCAGATCAAAGACAGTTGTGGTGTTATTTCTTTCTCTGTTTCTTTTGGTTTCTCCTACTGAGTCAAAAGGAAAGAGGTTGTATCGCAGATGCCAGCATCAGGTTTTCTATCCTAATCCTTCAGAGCAAAAGGGCAGGAGGAAGCTGGTGGGTGCATGGTGTCTCCTAGGATTGCTTGTAGAGCAGTTGCTTAGGCATTGAGCCAAGGCTGTACCTGAAACAATCCCCTGCCCCATAAGCCACAGGAATTGACTCAACAGTCAAGGGGCCAAAACCATCCTCCACACCACTCTTGTCCTGAGGTATTTAAACATCCCAGGGTACTTAGTGGGGCACCAGCAGTTTGGCAGCAATAACAGAGTCATCCAGGTTGTGCCAGCATCATGTTCCTGACGGCCAGGCTTCTTTCACCATGGAGCTTCCTGCTGCCACCCAAGCTACTGCATGCCCACATGGACCTGATCAAAAGCAAAGGAGCCATGTGGCAGGTGGGTCTGGCTTTTTCAAATTCCAAAGTTTCAACCTTGCACGGCCAGCCAGCACCGGCACTGGCTCCGAAGCAGAAAAGCCAAAGCAGCGGTGGTTGCCTGAGCAGGGCCACATTTCATCCAGCGCAGCAGGTCTCTGCCAGATCCATCACCCTGCGGCTTAGGTAAGCCCCAAACTGAGTCTAATCTGCACTGCACTCTACTTCTCTCCCCACTGCCTTCTTGCTGTCTGGGGTCATGTCCTGAGCGCTCTTACACTGGGTTGAAAGTCTGCACAAAGCCAGGGTAGAGCTGCAAGTGGAGCTGGTCATCTGTCTGGGTCCTACACGAGGGCCTCATAATGGTCCATTTATAAGCATTTTTGCAAGTGACGCTATACAGCTTTACTGCCCAAAGCCATTGCATCGTTACTCCTAGCTAAAACAGCTCACTGGCCTGGGCAGGCTGAGTGTTGATTTAGGTGTGGCAGCTCTGGCGGTTTTCAAGAGGTTAATAAATAAAGTCCTTGAGAAATCCTTGCAGACAGCTTTCCTGCCACGAGCAGCTATCATTTTGTCCCTGCCACAACCCTACAGCCTAGCCTCCTGCCAACAAAGAAGCAAATGAGTCCAATGCAACCTCATCTGGAATAAAACGGCTCCCGACACTGGCACAAAAACCAGGCAGCTCAAAGGGAAGGCAAGAATAAAATGTCTAGGAAGAGAGCACAGCCTGAAATGCAAGCACAAGTCTCTGGGAAAGAAGGGAGAGGCAGATGCAAAACAGAGAAATATATAATAGGCAATAATACAAAACACCAAAGCAAATGTCCTGGAGAGATGCAGGCAATACAGCTTTCTGGATATTTTCTTTCTGGCCCAATCCTAGAATTCTGTGGTTATGTGTTAGTTTTATATATTCATTTAACAGTCAAACCAACCCCTTGTCTCATTTTTACCTAGTTTTAGAAGTTGGAGTTCCATTTGCTTTACAAATAGACTTTCTTTTAATGTAAAATGATGCCAGATTAAAAAAACGAAGCCACACCAGACAAATTGTCACATAAAAACTTTAAAAAGCATATTAAAGAGTTAAGGACTACAGTATACTTGTATAGCCCACCATTAAAATAAATACAGCTTTTTCATCCCTAAGCGCAAAACCTGAAATATTCACATAGGACAAAATATTTTTTAAAAAAGGAACATAAAAATGATTATCCCACACCGGAAAACAGGGAATGGTTTTATTTGATTTATGTGCTTACACCTCTTGAATTTAATAAGTGTTTACTTACCACTATGGAAGGCCATGCATGTGGTTATTACTAATACATATCAACCAGTTTCACAGGTAAATTGACAGGTACGTAATTGGTCCACAAATCTGGAATTCCACATTTTTTAATTTATAATTGCAATCAAAGAGTTATTTTCAGGAACGGCTATTGCTGTTATCTGCAGTATTCCCCACCAAAAGCTCTCTCTTCAAAGGCAATGTTTAGAATTTCACATTAGCCAAAACTCTATCTCCGTGTCTGTCACCAGTACATTTTGGAAATGTTGTCCCTGGTTCACCACCCGTGTTCCTGCATTTTAATGAACGGTGTGAGCCCCTCCTATTTGCATAATAGCCGATGCTTTCAAATTCAGCCAGAGCTAACACCATATCCCCTTTCACAAGAGTACCTGGATAGCGGTGACCTGGACACTGCACCGTGTCCATTACTCAGTGGATGTTGTAAGTGCTCAGAGCTTCTGAAAACCAGCCTGTGTTTATTGAGTAGCTTAAAATACATAGGCACAGGCTTGCTTAGGAGCTGTATCCTTTTAGCCTCCCTACCCTGCCCACACACTGGTGCCCCCAGCTCTTTCATTTTCTTCTTGGCGATAGGGGTTTGGAAGTGCACTGATACAGAACTGCATCGCTGTCACTTAGCAACCTTTTCTCTTCCCTAAATTTAGTGTTTTATTGAGGAATTCATGTAAGTTCGGCATTTATAACCAAATCAAAGGCTTATCCCTCTGTCACCAGATAATTAAAGCGTAATAATTAAAGTTTGAAATAAACCCATGAGGGCTGTTTCTCACTGATAGAAATAGAAACTAGGAAAAAACGATCAAAGGTTCTGCTGCCAGTTTCCGAGATTGCATTTACCTAATTTTTAACCTCTTGCCTGCTTGTTGCGAAAGGACACTGCGGAGCTGAGGCACTTGCTGGGAGCAACCACCTTGCGTCTTGCCAGAGCCTGCGCTGAGTCTGAGCTACACTTCTAGTTTACTGCAGTAAGGGCAACTTCAGTGGGAGATGTGTTTTTTTCCTGACTTATGTCAGTGTAAATTCTGGGTTGGATGAATTCCAGCATTATGGCTTATTCTGCTTTTTAATGTAAATAATAATAATAAAGTATTAAGCCAACCATATCCTGGGCTG
>NW_010267093.1:1982-2254 GCF_000690775.1 Eurypyga helias | reverse complement strand
CCCGGCAGGTTTCCTCTTGTCCAAGCTGGAGCCGGTGCCGCCGGAGGAGCTGGAGCCTCCAGAGTGTGCAGTTGGGTGCTGGGAAGGTGCCGGGGGGACCCCACTAGGCCACCCCCTGAGCTTTGTCTCCCTTGCCGTGCCAGGGTGGCTGGTGGTCTCCCAAACACAGGGTGAGGTCGGGCCGTGGGGGCTGGAGTGGAGCTGCGGTGTCACCCCTGTTACTGGGGGGGGGCAGGAGGTGGGCCCCGCCCCCCCGCCCGCTCCCCCCCAGC
>NW_010267093.1:1501-1757 GCF_000690775.1 Eurypyga helias | reverse complement strand
GGAGGTGGCCCCCGCCCCCCCGCCTGCTCCCCCAGAGCTGGAGCTCAAGGTGAAGGTGGAGGAGCACAGCCAGGAGGGGTCGGCCGCCCCTCAGCAGCGCCCCCCCGCCGTGTCGCCCCCACACGCCACCGTAACACCCCTCTGCCTTCCTGACTGCAAACCGGACCCGGTGGATGTGGGGGAGCCCCTCCGCTCGCCCCCGCGCCCCTTCACCCGCGGGCAGCGTGGCCGCCAGTTCCGCCCGAACGTCCAGCTG
>NW_010267093.1:0-782 GCF_000690775.1 Eurypyga helias | reverse complement strand
CCTGCCGGGGGGCCGGCGGGCCCTTCCGGAAAAGGGCCAACATGGCCCGGCACCGCCTCACCCACACCGGGAAGCAGCCTTTGCCTGCGCCGACTGCGCCAAGAGCTTCCAGTCCAAGGGCGGCCTCCGGACCCACGGCCTGACCCACAGCGCGGAGCGGCTCTACCCCTGCGCCGAGCGCGGCACAGGCTTCGGGCCGAGGAAGGAGCTGGCGGAGCACCGCGCCGCATATGCCCCCACCACCGGAGCCTGTCCTGCTGGGACAGGGAATCCTTCCGCCCCTTCCTCCCGCTCGTCCTCCCTTTCCCCTGCTCTGTTCCGCTCTGGAGCCTAATAAACAGTGGGATGACACTTGGGGAGCCCGTCTGGGGCGGCCGCGCTGGCGGCCTGGGCATGACCTCCCCTCGCCGGGTGGGCAGAACCCTCCCACCTCCTGGCCAGGGGCATCCTCAGAGCCTCGAGATCCTGGCTGCCGGCGACACCATCCTGCTGGGCTGCAAGCTGTTGTGAGGGGGGGCCGGGGGGCAGCCCCATACGTGTGGGGAAGGGGGTCAGTGGCTCCTCACCCCCGTTCTCCTGCCGGTGTCTGCCAGAAGCGGACCCTGCAGTGCCTCAGGGAGGCACCCCGCTGTCACCCCAGGGAACCCAGTGCCACCCACTGCCACCTTGCAGACCCCTCTGTCACCCCGGGGACTCCACCACCACCCCCAAACCCCTAGAAATGGCTGCGGATGGGGGTCCCGGCAGACTGAGGGGCTGGGAACGGGGCGGGGTGGGACGTG
>NW_010267092.1:0-8367 GCF_000690775.1 Eurypyga helias | reverse complement strand
TGGTGAAGCACTGGTAAGGTTGCCCGGTGAAGCACTGGTAAGTTTGCCCAGAGAAGCTGTGGATGCCCCACCCCTGGAAGTGTTCAAGGCCAGGCTGGATGAGGCCTTGAGCAACCTGGTCTAGTGGAAGGTGTCCCTGCCCATGGCAGGGGGGGGGGAACTAGATGAACTTTAAGGTCCCTTCCAACCCCAAACCATTCTATGATTCTATGACATGATGCAATTGCTCACCACCCATGAATTGATGGTCCCATCACAATGGTCACAGCACAGCTAGGTCCCAAGAAGTGAGAGTCAGAGCCAGAGAGCTGGAGCACAAGAGCAACCACGGTAGAGTCCCACAAGCAATGGCATGGCTGGGAAAACTAACAGATCCACAAATGAATGAAGCAGCAAAGGAGTTAGAAAAGCAGCTAACAAAGGAGTCAGTGAAGGAGTTAAGGAGCTAACAGAATAGTTACGGAAAGAGTTATGGCCCAGAGCCCACTCCCCAGTAATGTACCGAGCATGATGTACTATGGAATGAAATACTCCTTTGGTCAGTTTGAGTCAGTAGTCTGAGCTGTGTGTTCCCCCAGACTGCTTGTAATGAGAAAGTTGGAAACGCAACTGCAGTAATCAGAAGCTGAGGAAAACCTTGGATTTGGTGCAAGCACTGCCCAGCACCAGATAAAAAGACAACATATCAGTACTTTTCTCAGGCTAAATCCTGAAACACAGCTCCATACCAACAATTGCGAAGAAGGTTAACTCTTTCCTGACTAAAAACAGCAGAAGCCCCAAAGTGTTTGCCCAGTTATAAGGAAGGCAACCAAATAAGCAAATTCAGGAAGGTAGGCAGAACTAGGCAATAATATAGGAACAGAGCTGTTCCTACTGAATTTCTAGTGTCTTGACTGAAATAATAACTTCTACTGAATCTTAAATTCACAGTTTGGTTTCATCCACATCTAGCCACTAGTGAATTGTCTCTCTTTTTATCCAGATTCCATCTTAAATGAAGCTGTGTAGAGAGGCATAATGGCTCTCTGTGCATGAACTCACCCCTGTATTGCTGGAGACTGCAGTTCAGACTCCCTCACTGTGTCTGCTCATGTGTGTGAGGTTCCAGAGGCAGTAAAGATGTATTTAGTAGGGCATCAGTGGGGTTCACTGGTTCCAGAAAACACCATGCTGCCATAACTGGGTTGTCTACAGGCCTAAACTAGTACAGTAATCTGTTATTATGGATTGGCACTAGTTTGCACTCCCTATGTTCAGACTGAAAAAGCCAGAAAAGGTATAGAAACAGGGTTTCATATTCATATCTATGAACACATTTCAATATAGGAGAAAATAAGAAAATTATTCTGGCTACATCTACACTACAATTAGAAAATATAAATAATGTGTATTTCATTCAAACTGGCCCTGACACCAGTAACACTGAAAGCACAACAGAACAATCTTCAGCCCTGGCAGCACAAGGCTATCTGGAGCCAGGGTTGTGGTCTCAGGGTCCGAAACTGTGCTGACTTTTAGTCTCTGAGCTAAATAATCTGAAGTAAGTCCATATATATTTCTGTGGACTGTAACCACATGCCCGACTGCAGAGTGGATATATCTTGGAAAGCAGGAGGGTCTGCAAGACACTGTATTGCACTAGGAAGACAGTAATTTCAAGTTTATGATATTTGCTCTGAAACCAATGCAGATCCAAAGTGTATTTTAAAGAAACGTTTGTTACTTAATTGGTTGCCTGCAATGAATTAGTTAAATCAGTAAACAATTTAGAACTAGATCTCATAAAAATATATCCCTTGCTTAATCTTCTGGCTAACTCCAGGCAGAATACTCTTCACTCCAAGGATCTTAAGTCTGTGTGAAAACATATAAATTAGGTCTCCACCCACCTTAGATGGAGTGGAGAATTATTATTTGTCTGCTATGCCTAATCTGTTACTAACCTCCCCTGCCTGGATTATTACTAATGGTCTGCCTGTATCTTTCCCCTGTGGAGTCCCAGAAAAACCAATTGCCTTAGACCTTTCTTCCATATGGGTGAATGAAGGGTCAGTGCCCAAGGTTCTGTAGTAAGTTGCTCACACTAGCACAGCATAGTTAGGGGTGCTGTTTAACTGATTCATGTAGGAGACTTGTAGTAAATAAAGCTGCAAAGTCTATATTACTGAGCTGCAATCAATTAATTGTGGACTCAGGGATATAATGATACCACTGCATATGAACACACCATTTCCAGAACATAGGGGAAATAACTAGAATACCTTCTGAAAAAGACAGGCTTGCTGGCATGTGATGTTAATGTTGGCAAGCTATATGATAGTGCTTGAAAAAAAAAGCAATCTTCAAACAAAAGGCAACTTTCTTCTTCACTTTGAAATGCTTACAGGTACTTTTAAACAGTTCTCTTTACTGTGCACTCTCTCCATCTCTTTTTTAACTGGCAATCTTTGTTGAAATACAGTAAAGTTTCTTTTATTTTTTATTTTTAGCAGAACTGCAGAGCACTGGATGCTGGGGACAGCTGGAGTGTGTGGGATGTGGCATGCTATTTATTCTCCTCACTCTGAGAAAGCAGCAGATGGGTGACTACTTTATTAAATCAGAGTCCATGTATGGTATCTTCCAGATGTTGACCACATGATCTGCCTTGCTATGGCATGAAGAACCTATTCCTGTGTGCCCACTTTTTAAAATTCTGCTTCATAAGTGCCCATTCTACAAAATTGCTGAGCTACTGATTCACATCTGTCTTGGTTAACTGATGGAATAGGGGAGATGGGCTTTAAAAAAGAAGAAAACAACAACTGAGCGCTTTTCATATAATTTTAAGTACTTTCTGTTGCATTTATAAACATATAACAAGAGCTTTCAGTCACTTCAAGTATGTGTTGTATGCTTTAATGGCACAGCATGCTTATAAATACATCAACATTCAAAGGAGCAGCAATATGGCACTTGTAAGAAAGAGAACGGGAGAGGACATTTTCAAGCCTTTATTAAGTAAAGGATATAGAACAGCCATTGTGTGGGCAGCTGTCAGTGGTGGAGGAATAAATCTCAGTGTCATCTAGGAGTCAGTAGCAATTGGACCTCCATAAACACAAGCCCCAGCCAGGCTAAAATTAAGTCTTGTCCAGCTGTTTTGCTTATCCATAATCAACACATGGAGAGCTCAGCAGAATTGCTTCATCTGCTTAGGTGCATGCGACACACAGTGTGGCCTGAGGGCTGGGGTGATGTTGTACACGTAATTGATGCCTTGGTTTCTTTGCTAAGAAAAAACAGGTGAACATTTCACAAGTGAAGGAAAATTGTTTTGTTTTCTCTAGGATAGGAAAAACAAAGGTTTTAAAACTTGGGGTATTTCCAAAGAGTCAGACCAAATGAGTGTAAGCAGCAGAACTTCTCATAGCCCAGGAGGCTCCACATGGCTCCACACTGTGCAGTGCATGATGAGAGTTGTATTTCTACACAACCAACTAGGTTGCGTAGGTACCTGACACCTAACACCTGAGGTAGTTTGAATCTGACATAAGTTGTCCCTTTACATGAAGGCTGCAGAGGAGTGATAAGAAACAGAATGAATGCCCTTGACATCTCTGCTCAGCTCCATGAAGAGCTCACAGCTATCCACACCAGGACTGTGAGAGCTCTGTACTCCATGGTAGTCACACGAAAAAGCCGAGTGCTCAGTGGAGCAGATATGAACTGTTTCCTGTTCCAGCTATACTGTGAGACAGAGCCATCCAACAAAACTTGTAGAAGTTTCTACACAAAGAAACAGGTACTTGGGGTGGGTGCAGACTTGATTTTACAAGTACATCTGTTCTGTTTATTTTTGCTTCTTTGCAGTATTATCAACTTCTGCTCCATATGGATGATCCATATTGTGCCTTGGTGAAATGATACCACATTATGCTTTTATGCTTTTATCATCAAACACTACTCATGAAAAAATCACCAGGTTTGCCTAGGTTCATCTGTTCAATTTATTTTCCCAAAACTTTATTTTGAATAAAACACCTACGGTAAATGTGATTTATGTAAATGAATAAAACAAAACAGTTATATAAGCTTTTTGAATCATTCAGATCCTTTCTGTTGCTGTTAAACCATATGAAATACTCTACCGACATATTTTCTTTGGGCTATTTAATTTCTAAAGTCTTACAGCTAAATATATGAAATAATAGGATATGTACAAAGGCTTTCATTTTGATTTTATTTCGATTCTCTATGCCAATCTTTTCAGACAAAGCAGCTCTAGTATTTCAAAGAGGGTTTTACTTATGACTTTTTCTAGTCACTTTCCAAATGCCTGTTGCAATCTTTCCTTTCCTATCTTGGAAGTGGACCTTCTTTTCATCTTTTCCTTTTTCTTTTGTGTTTTCCCTGTCCAGACCTCATGTCAGAGGAAAGAGGCCAAAAAAAAAAAAAAAAAAAGAGTTTTAGAACTTTAAAGAAGCAGCTTGATAACTTTTTAGTTCTGTGTTACTATTTCCTCTGTGTCCTCTCCCTGCCTAAGGCTGAACCTTGCAGTCTCCTGACAAGTTCTACATTCACAGCAACACCAAGGATATTCAGGGGAGTGATGACAGGATTATGGGAGGAAACAAAAAAAAAAAAGGGAAAAAAGAGAAACTGAGTGAGGTCAGCTGTGCAGATTGGACAGTTGGAATATCTTTTGCGGGTTCTGCTGAAATCTTGCTCCCATGCAAGTCAGCACAGCCATGTGAGTCCCATTCCCTGATCCCGTCTGAGGGCAAAGGATAATGTCTTTGGTCCATTAAGTAACACCTCTGTCAGGACTCTAAGGCCCTGCCCTGCCTCATCCATCCAGGCCATGGACCCCATTAAGCCTCAGCCTCTCCTCATCTCAATTGCCAGGGCTGGGGCTGACACTGGTGCCCCCAGCTGCCTGGTCCTGCCACCCCAGGGAGTCCCTACTACCCTGGCCCCTGGGGAGCCACAGTTCAATGCTACGCCCTGACATTCTCTATGATATCCAGTGGGGTCCAAAGGCTGCCTGAAAAAGAGTGAAGGTGAGTGTTTTCTTTCTGCATTTCTCACAGGAGATCCCACTCACCCTCATGCTGTGGTTGGACTCCCAGACCCAGAAGGTCCAAGAGCATGTCTTCTACTGCTGGTATGTCTTTGTAAGGACACACCTGAATAGAACTCAACAATAATCTGAACCCAGACTGACAAGAACCAGCAACTACTGGGACTTGGTCTTTCAAATTATGCTCATTGCTTTGGAGCGTTGAACCCTGCCCAGATGGTACCCACCTTGACACACACAGGTTCTTTCTCTTATTTTTGAGGGATGGCAACTTTTACTAAATAAACAACTTCTCTGACTCCTGTTTATCAAACTCATGCCCTTCCTCTACAAAATGACTACCATGCATATCTTAACTATTTGTTTACATACACCACTCCACTGGTGTAGTCTGTATTACTAAAAACACTGTAAGTGAAAAATTGAGCTAGTCAAAAATTTGCAGATAAAGTCAGATTTACAGAAGACAGCAACAGGATATTTTTCCAGTCGTAACATGTTTTCAGGCTGATTTTAACTTAGCAGTTAGGTAATCCTGGTTTCAATTCCTTTCATCTGGTTTAGACTTTAGACCCATTACTCACAGTAGAGTAGCTCTGCCCACCATGACTTTACTTCAGTATTAGTTTTCTATACACAGAGATTGTATGGCTTTAGCTACATCATTTCACTATCACATGGTATGACATCAGCTATTATCAAGGGTGGATGAAGATATTTTGGTCTAGCAGATCTTCATGTCATGGTATTATTCCCTCCAGAAAAGAAATATTATTCCTGTGCAATCATTTTTTTTTTTTTTTTTTTTTTAATCTCAGTGTTTCTGCATTAGGGGGTATAGTGGTATAAGTACTTCATTTTTTTCTAACCACAGAAATCAACTAAGCTTGTATGTTGACAGGTCATGTTTCCCTGGGGGCTTCAACTGTACTTGTATAGGAAAATATGTTTTCATCAGTTTCATGACGGTATTTGGATGGACCTAAACCACTTGTATAGAATAATATTGACAATATATTTCATTGGTTTGGGGTATATTTTCTGTTAGTGGAAGTATATTGGTGGCATGGGGAGAAAAGAGATAAATTTGAAAATGTTTAGTGACAAGGTAAAAAGTGAAAAGACTATTGTTATGTTTTTATCTATCCCCATTATTTTTGTATTATAATATTGACAATGTTTATCTTTAAGAAGAGGAATAACAGACCTCATTGTAAGGCAAAAAAATAATTAAAAATATAGAAATGGGGAAATATCTTCCTGTTAGCTTCATGGTATTGGCCAGCCCATAACTAATATGCCCAGAGAAATTATGCATTAACGGTATCAGTTTTCCTGCTTTTTGAGGCATCTTCTAACTGCATAACCAAACTAAACAACATGGCAGATCTTATATAGTGAAAATCTATTGAATAAAATAGATCAAGAAGAAAACAAAGCAGGAAGGAAGAGTGATGGAAAGAAATAGTGGAGTGATAGAATGAAAAGGCATGGGAGGGAAGAAAGCAAAAGAAAAGCAGTAATTTACTAGGATGATTTCACAGGTGTTGGACCCTATCAAAGTTGTACAGCGCTTTAAGTAGAAGTGACATCATAGGCATCAGTTCACTTGTGTATTTCAGTTTTCTAATACCAACGTTAAAAACTGTGTAGAGGTGTCAGGCAGATATGGCTAAAGGCACTGCTGGATTTTTACTCTGGTTGTTCAAGACTTCTTTTTGAGGGGTCTGGTTTTCATTACGAAAAAGGGACACCAATTATAATATTAATTAATTTTTAAACACATCTGCTATGACAAAATAAGAGACCTACTTTCAAAGTTTACGTCCAAACTGCTTTGTTCTCTTCACGTCCTGTAGCTTAATTGCATGGACAATGCTTATATGGACAATGTATGTATGGACAATGTGCTCAAAGTACCGTTTCTGCAGGTCTGAGGCATTATGAAGGCCGGGAGGGATTCATTCATTTCAATGTAATGTTTTGCTGGGACCAGGCATAGATGAAAGATTAGTCTTGTGTGGTCTTTATCTTACACTGGAAAAGTCTGAGAAGCCTTAAGACAGGTGGTTGGCAGATGCATGGACAAGGATGATCATGAACAGACACTTACTGGAGCTTCTTTGCCTTAAAGAATTAAATTATCCACTACTGGTCAAGGTTGGCAGGGTACTATTTTCCTTAACTGTTCCTTAACTGTTTCCTTAACTGCACATGTGGTGTACCTCTGTTCAGCTTCTTCCAGCCTGAAATTGCACATCTCTTCCTTGTAGTTTGGGATGGCGTCCTGTTCTGATGTTAGGAGATGCTTTTCTTGGAAAAAAAAATATATATATATACTGTCAGTACTTAAAAGTATTTCAATTGGTACCCTGTAATAAATTGTAGAAATATGTATATACATCCATATTTATGCCCTGAATAGATAATGCTTTAGCATTTATTATCTTCTAATGGTCGAATTTTTGTTTATATATAGAGAGAAGTATATTCAGTAACATAAAAAAAAACCCATGTATTTTGGGCAATAGAACTGTGTGGAGAGTGAAGAAAACAATAAATGATGCTATCTGCTCCCTCCTTTCATCTTGCTCTTTTCCACTTCCTCTTCTTCCCATTGGCTCCGGCCTACAGTCCTGTCATATTTAACCCACTGAACACAACTCAGATAACTTGCTCTCTAATAACTTGCTCCCAAATGTTAAGACTACACTTTACACATTAATGCAACATTATATGATATCCCAGTATCCTAAAAAACAGGTGCATTTCCTTTTAGTTAGCCCTTCTTGCTTTTGGGGAAAAGGGATTTTGAGTGAGTGGGAGATTAATCCCATGTGGCAACTTTTGGGTATACCACAAATCAAAGCCCCACTCAAAAATGTCTTGTGAGAAGGCCTCCTCTCCAGCCCCATAACCTGCTGCACACTCCCTTCTGTTTTGAGCCCAAACAATGCAGAGAAGAAGGTATTTGAGAGGTTTGAATCTGCCAGCACTCTTTTCATGTCAGAATTCTTTCCTCATTATGTTATATAATTTTGCTTATTAATTCGTTTTTCCTTGCCTCTGATGAATCATTTTGTACTGTATTTTTACTGAAATTTTAATGGGCTTTTAGCCCTCCTGCTGTAATCCCTATGGACATGTCTTTCCCTGTGCCTGAATATTGGAGGAAAGAAAATTCCACTCCTCTCTTCAAGAATGGGAAGATGGACAGCCCAGGGAATTACAGGTCAGTTAGACTTACCTTGACCCCCAGGAAGGTGATGAAGCAGCTAATGGATAGGGAGCAGCCCTGAGGA
>NW_010267091.1:0-5095 GCF_000690775.1 Eurypyga helias | reverse complement strand
TTCTATGATTCTATGATTTTTGCCTAGAACATTGGTGGGTTCTTGAATCTTTGCTTTGAGGCAATTGGTGACTCAGTTATTCCACTACATGTTGATATGGTGCCAGATTTATTTATCTTCTATGCTCCAGTTCATTTCCAGGAAGACATTTCTTTTCATTTCAGTCCTGTGATATCTCCATAGCTTTATATTTTCTTATTAATTTTTAATAATCTGTATGGAATGTATCTAAATTATATTTTAACCTCTTTTAGAGTTGATTTATTTGCCAGGTGGTTACGATACAGTCATTGAATAACTTTATTGCTTTCCCTCCCGTTTTCTTGTTTAACTTCTTTCCTCACCTCTCAGATATTTTCCTAAAGCCCTATTGCCTAGGGCTTCCTCTCCCCTTGACTCAGCCTCCTGTGTTGTATATGTGCTCTGGCTTTTGGCCATGTGATGATCAGGTATATGGTTTATAAAGGCTGGGAATTTGTCTGCTTCTGCATTAGAATCTAGTAATTAAATGCATAATTCAACGTGCTTATTTGGTCTTATGATAAAGGAATGCCTAATGTAGATGTAAGTAGATATTTACCGATGTCCACACAGTTCTTTACCAGCACTGTGTGTCTGTATCTTGTTTCAGCACTCGCAAACTTCATAAACAAGGAGAAAAGTGGAGGAGTTATCAAGGCCATCGCTGGAAAACAGGCTGAATTTGTTTCTGAGACCTCTGAGGCCAACATCATGGTTAAGTGGTACAAAGATGGCAAAGAAATCACAGCCAGCAAGAAATTCACCATGGAAGATAAAGGAAAACTGCACAAGCTGGTGGCTTCTGCTGTGACAAAAGAAGATGAAGGAACCTACACATGCAAAATTGGAGATGACACTCTTATTTTTGATTTAAAAGTCTCAGGTAAGTTAATGATGTAAACATAGGATCAAAGTCTTTGTTAGAAACTCAGGACTTCGTTCATTATACTTGTTTAACCTTGTAAATTTTTGGGCCAAGTTTGCACAGCACTGTGTCAGAGACTCTGACCCTTACTGCAGTCCTTGTGCAAATCCACAATATGGGCAAATAATATAATGATGATATCATGTATTCAAGTCAGCACAAGCTTTTATTGGGGTTGGAGTCATGACTGAAACACCACGGTGATTGGACGGGCTGAGCGCCACATCTGGCCTTTATTCTTTCAGCTCAGAATGTGCGTTGTCTTGGAACCTCCTGACTGAGGCCACCTCAAGTCTGAGTGTGAAAGCCCTGTGTCCTCCTTTGACAAGCTTAACTCCTGATTTTGAGTTAAGCATCTCCCGCTGTTCCCAAAGGACACTGTGATCTCAGACATCTCCCTGGGATGCTATAAGTGAAGCTATAAGTTCATGGCCCATGCCCATCTGCACAAAGCACATGGCTGTCAGGCCAAGCGCTTGTCACTGCTGCATTCCAGTCCAGCATGGAGCCAGAGTATAAAATGACACAAGAATTTGTCTGTGAAATTCAATATCTGTGAAACTCAGCTGATTCAATTCGCATAGTCTGGCAAGAATCTTTGTTCTACAAGTGCTTTTCTGGCATTTGACTGGAGCCTAATTTTTAACCCTGTCCTAAGTTACACATTGAAACCCTACTGAAAGCTTCTCATGGCGTGTCTATGTGCGGCAGTACAAAGCAGTTTAAGATAAGTAATAACTGAGTGCTTGTGGCATGTGAAAGTACATCCATGTCACTATGATGCTGTCCATCAGCTAATTGAAAACTCAGCAGAGCTGGTTAATCTAGCACAGCACTGGCCTCGAGGGACTGCTAGAGGGTTTGCTGAGCCAGAGTGACAGGACAAGGGGTAACGGGTTTAAGTTGAAAGCGGGGAGGTTTAGATTGGATGTCAGGATCAAGTTCTTCCAGAGAGGGTGGTGAAGTACTGGAACAGGTTGCCCAGAGAAGCTGTGGATGCCCCATCCCTGGAAGTGTCCAAGGCCAGGCTGGATGAGGCTTGGAGCAACCTGGTCTAGTGGAAGGTGTCCCTGCCCATGGCAGGGGGGTTGGAACTGGATGATCTTTAAGGTCCCTTCCAACCCAAACCATTCTGTGATTCTATGATTCCAGCTTGATTTAAAAGGTCCAGAAGGATGTAGGAGAGATGAATGTGATTGTACTGTAACTAGGAACAATTATCTGAAGATCAGAGAAGGAGTGTGCACTGTCTGTCAGAAAGCAGGGCACTAACATTCATGGGTGCAATGAGGCAGGAGCTGTGAATTAAAGCACACGTCAACCTTTTATGGGCCCATGATGTCGGGGCAGGCTCTGCTCATGGCTTTGTGCACCTACAACTCTGGTAATAGAACCCACCGCATCTGTGCTCTGTCAGAGCTTTCTTCCCTCACTTCTGAAAGGGGTGCAGAAAACAGATGCACATCAGTTAGGAGGATTTTGGTTATGAATACAGGTAGCCATAGGTCCATGGCTATCTAGAACTTCATAAGGCCACTATAATCTGTCACTATAGACTGATATAGTAGAAAGGATTCATCAATACACAGATCCCAAACTGGGGACCATTATATACCTCCACCCTGGATGATTTAAGACTTGGACAATTGGTTCACCAGTAGAGGTAATGCTGCTGTATCCCAGGAGGGACTTTTCTGTCTCAGAACCACAGCTTATTGCCATAACTGCTAACACGGGCACAGTTACATCGCAATAGTACAATGTACATGTGGAAACTTGATCACTCAAGTGTGACTAGCAATGAAATAATGATCAGTGATTACTGATGATTCAGGTTTATCAGCACAAATTGAGGCATAACTCTGGTTTCTCTTTTTCTTCCCAGATGAAGCTGTTAATTTTGTCAACAAGCCCAAAACAACTCCAGAAATATCAGTCAGTCCTTCTGAAAACCTTGAGCTGGTGTGTGAGGTGTCAGCTGTGAGCGGGGCTGTGGTATGGAAGAAGGATAAAACTGAGATGAAGCAGGACCAGAGGACAACAGTCATCTCCCAGGGGACACACCGCAAGCTCATCATCAAGAAGGTGACAAAGCAAGACCAAGGGATCTATACCTGTGAAACAAAGGACGACAGAACAACATTCCAAGTCAAAGTCAGAGGTGAGAAAAGGCTAGAAATGCCAAATTACATTCTGGGTAGTACCTTACTTTCAGAGGATCATCTCACAACCTCTCTGGGGCGAAATATTTCAGCTGTAGGATTTTTCAGCCAACAGTCATATCAACATTTTATACTCACATTTTGTATCCATGACTAGCTGTAACCAAAAACAAAAAGATGGGCAAGAGTGATAACTTCTGCACCTTTCACAACTAGCTAGAGTGTCTGCATTAAACCTGCAGAATTCCAGTGCAAAGCCAGAGCAGAAGTGCAGGGATAGATAAAAGGGAAGGGAGAGGTGTTTCAGGAGTGCTGATTACATGAAGAATGGCTGAATTTGAGTGACACAAACAGGAAGACAAAGACAATGTTTCCTGGATATGAGGGCTGTTCCATTCTGATTCACTGGAAGCTTGGAGAGACACGGGAAGAGAAAAAGAGAGAAGAGGCTGCATTCAGGCAATGCTTGCTGGTGCTCTGAGACCCAGGTCCAAATCTGTGCTGAAATAGTTATTTTTTTCTTTTTTTTTTTTTAAACTTTATCCCAGAATTCCCATATACCTATTTGCCTTCTATCAGCAAAAAGATAGGGGTCCCTCTTGTCTGAATGGGCTGTCATGATTCGACCTGTCAGGGGCAAGTGTAGTTAAACATGGGAAACTTGAATAAGCACTGGAGAAGACGACT
The DNA here is from genome assembly GCF_000690775.1 of Eurypyga helias. NCBI lineage: Eukaryota > Metazoa > Chordata > Aves > Eurypygiformes > Eurypygidae > Eurypyga > Eurypyga helias. The sequence goes on along the minus strand of NW_010267091.1, from coordinate 1,300 downwards.
GCAAAAAGCTATGTGTGACACTTGTGACTTTCTTACAGAGCCAGAAGATGTGTTTACCAACAAGGACAAGGTGCAGAAGGAGGTGAAGGCTGTGCTGACACAAAACGCCACGCTGAGCTGCGAGGTGGCCCAGGAGAAGACGGACGTTAAATGGTACAAGGAGGGGAAACTGGTCACCTCAAGCAAGAAGTTCAGGGTGGAGTCAGAGGGCAAATCCCGTCGTCTGGTGGTGGCTCAGGTGGAGAAGAAGGATGCTGGGGAGTACAGCTGCGAGGCTGCTGGCCAGAAGCTGACCTTCAGGCTTGATGTCACAGGTGGGAGAGTTGTTGGGACAGTTTCATGAGTTCCCTGTAAAACAGAGCAAATGAATCCCTCTCTAGGCCCCCGGGTCTGTGTACCCTAGGTCTTCACTGAGCAGTGAGGTTGATCAGGCAACCAGCTCCTGTGCACCCACTGTCACACAGATGCCTATAGCTGGTTGTCTTCATCTGTGAGATGAATCCTGCTCATCAGTCCTTGCTGCTTTCTGATTTTGTAAAAAAAAGAAATTAAAGTTTACATATTCTGTTGCCATTTATAGGGATAAAGTTAGGGTCAGCTGCAAGTAGGGAAATACTTCTAGAAGAAGTAGGAAAATAGGTCTGCTCAAGAAGTACCTAGAGTGAACAAGGTTTACATATGGGTTCAGAGGCTGATGAGATTTTTTTGTGCAATACATTAAGGAACAAGAAATTTGATTTCTTGGGCAGATGAGAAGAATGTGAACTCCTTGAGGCACTGAATCATTTTCCTAAAAAATGCTGATGTGTTGTCTTCAGGCTGTATGGAGGGACCTGTACTGTCTGAGTGAATTTTTCCTGAGGGTGGGATCATTCCAAAATATCAGAGCTGTGGAAGTTGTAATAAGCAGGACTTTTCATATGGGTTTTGACACTTTGGACAGCGTGAATGTGTGTGATCTTTAAATCACTTCTCCACCCCACAGAGGCAGAGGATGCCTTTACCAACAAGGACAAGGTGCAGAAGGAGGTGAAGGCTGTGCTGACACAGAACGCCACGCTGAGCTGCGAGGTGGCCCAGGAGAAGACGGATGTGAAATGGTACAAGGAAGGGAAACTGGTCACCTCGAGCAAGAAGTTCAGGGTGGAGTCAGAGGGCAAATCCCGTCGTCTGGTGGTCGGTCAGGTGGAGAAGAAGGATGCTGGGGAGTACACCTGTGAGGCTGCTGGCCAGAAACTGACCTTCAGGCTTGATGTCACAGGTGAGAGAAGATTCTTTCTCCCATCCTTCCTATTTCTAG
>NW_010267090.1:3078-3378 GCF_000690775.1 Eurypyga helias | reverse complement strand
GGGGCTGCACGCTTTGGCAAAGGGGTCCCCCTCGGGAGATGCTGCATCTCCCTCCCGGTCCCGCTTCCCCGGCGCCGTTCGAGGGGACGTGCAATTCGGTTGCAAAGGTGGCAAACCCTGCGATGCGTCTGCAGTGACGGGGATGCTGCCAGAGGAGCGCGGCAAGGCGGGATCCGGGCACTCCCTAGTCCAAGAGGAGGGTGTAGAACTGTCAGCCCTTGGGCTCCATCCTCCCCAGCAGACGATGCCAAGGGCACTGCTCCCCTGGGAGCGGGAGCCCAGGACAGGCTCTTCTGGTGT
>NW_010267090.1:1218-3002 GCF_000690775.1 Eurypyga helias | reverse complement strand
AGCTTCTTGTACAGCAGAAGCTGGGGACACAGGGACCGCAGGGAGACTTCAACCCAAGCTGAGTGTGTGTCAGAAGCTTCCCTGGGGTTATTTGGATTTATACTGTCAGTTCCCCTCTTGAAAGCTTTCTTAGCCCTAAACTGACCCAATAAACCCCGCAGACAGCCAGGTCCTCTGGCAGACACCCTCCAGGCTGGGCGGACAGCTCTGCTAAATCCTCCCTTCCCTACAGACTAAACTTCCCGGGGTAATTCAGCGTGAGAAATGAGAAGGCAAGCCATACCCACAGTGCGACGTTATCCCAGGAAAGCAAGCCCCCCGACGGGAGAGGAGCCGTCCCCAGCCCGTGACAGTCACCTGGCGAGGGTGGCTGTCCCCCAAAAGGGCAAAGGCTTTGGGGAGGGTGGAGGGGTGATGTGCACCACGTCCTTGGGGCATCATCCCACAGACGCAGGGGAGATGCCCGGCGCTTTTCAGAAATACCCTACTAAACCATGCCCCAGGCGCACGGGGTGGCTTCCAAGAGCTCAAGGATGCTTCTGCATGCAGAAAAACAGGCGGTGGTGGGTTCCTAGGAAAAGCACGGGCTTTATCTGCCATCGGTGATGCCGGGTCCATGAGTTCAGCCTCATCCAAGGTCCACCCCTGCCCGGAGCCCTCGCATCCCCAGGGGCACCAACCTTCACCCCTCTGTGACCACCTTCCCGTCTCCATCCCACAGAACCCCCAGCAGCAGCTTCAGGGATAAACTTCCCACCGCAACACCCTCCGGAACCCCTGGGTCTGCTCCAGTGCCTTTGCTGGGGGCCAGGAGGAGCCAGCACCATCCCGGGCGTACGGAGGGCGACTTACCCCGGCGCAGGATTGAGCTCACCTCTCTCCACCCCCACTCCACCCCTCTCCTTCCCCGAAGGGATCTGTCAAGTCTCTGCACGATGGAATTTTACTTTGCTATTTTAATGCAATTCTGGCTCAGGCTTAAATGGAACTGGAAACCAAAAGGCCTTAATAAATAAATATTATGATAAGAAATGAAAGCAATGCATACACTCAAGATAATTTGAGGGGGGATAAAAACCTAAGCATTCCTTTCTAAGCCTAAATCATAAAGCTTTAGGTGAAGCTGGATGCCTTCTTCCCAAACCTTTACCCTGGAAAATCTCCCCCGTACTCACCCAGACTGCCCTCTCGAAAAGTCGCCTATTGTTTTAGAAACACTTTAAGCCAGATAAGACAATAGCCTTGAAATTCCTTCTAACTTTGTCGGTGACAGGGCTCGGGGCGACCATGCGCGTGGCCGATTGCTAACGCCTCCCAGAGATCTTTAATTATATCCTGTGCTCCTATATTTCATTCACACTCTATTTAATCTCGCCGTACGCGTAAACACGCAGCTGCTGCACCAGCAAGAGCCAAAGCTGGTTTTGATAAATCTTACATACTGTTAAGCGCTGTGGAAAAAAAAAAAAAAAAGAAAAAAAGCCAACAGATTGTATAGATAGTGGTGAATTAAGGAGAAAAAATGAAACCCTTCAAGACAGCCGACAGGATCATGCACATAGGGCTGTGTGTGTTGGTGCGTGCGCGCGCACTCCCGCGCGTGTGTCTGGAGAAAAATCCCGAGCTAAATATAGAGGTGCTATAGAAAACCTAAGGTATAGATAGACCATACATAAAGGTACGTGTGTACGTTGATGAAGGGGAAAAACTCCGGCTCGGCACCGGAGTGGTGCAACAGAAAAGCCTGAAGTTGATAACGATGGGATGTACCTCTCCTTTTCTAC
>NW_010267090.1:0-1204 GCF_000690775.1 Eurypyga helias | reverse complement strand
TCCCGGGTTTTTCAGCCTTGGCTGTGTTCGGCTACCCGAAGTTTTTCTGCAGCCCACACCCCCATAGCACAACATTTGAGATTCGCCCCGCGCCTACGTAAAACACACGAACGCAGATGCAACCTCCCAGCGTTACAGGCACCGCCGTCCCTTCCCTCCAACCACCCGACACGAGCCCTCCTCGCCCGCACCCCATCGCACAGACACCGAAACCCCAATGCCAGAAAAGACCCCAAACCCTCTCCAAACAGCGCTATTTTCCCCCCGGGATGGGTGCAGACCTGCGTGCTCACCCCCATTTTCAGCCTCTGCACCCCCGGCCCTGAGATAAAGAGTCCGACCCCTCCAAAAAAAAAAAAAATAAAGTGTAAGAAATGCAACTCATCAAAGAGTTTACAAAACCCCAACCCCAACCAAAGGCAGCAGGCGAGAGTATCTGCAAAGCAACACTTCAAATCCCCTCCACTATTTTGTTGCTATTGCTGCTGATTTCTCCAGCCTCCGTATAAAATCCCAGATCTGGAGAGGAGGTCCGGCTGCCTAAAACACATCAAACAGCAAAACCTTCGAGCTGGGAAGATTTTTTCTCTTACCTTGACCGGCTTTATTTGCCAGTGTGTTTCCAGGGTGGAGGAGAATGAAAAGGATGGAAAATCCAGCAATCTGCAAAGCTCCCATTGCAATCCCAGTCTGCATGGAGGAGTGGGGGCAAGAAGGGGGGAATTTCTAGTGCTTTAAAGGAAACAAGAGGCTGAGCATGCGAAGGGAAATCAAGAGGAGGAAGGGGCTCGCTCCTTGCCGTGTGTGAGACAGAGGGAGGGAAGGGAACTGAACTGATGGAAAAAGCTGCTCTGGGTTCAGTTTGGGGCTCTTGGTGTTGCTGAAGAGGAGAGAGTGAGGGAAGGAGACCCAGGGCAGTTGGAGGAAAGTGGACTCTATCGCCCTCTCTCTGGCGGCTGCTCTGATCCCTTCTTCTCCTTCTTTTTTTTTTTTTTTCCTTAAATAATCCCAGCCAATTCCAGTTTTGCAAGAGAGCAGCAGGAGCAGCAGCGCTGGAGGGGGGAAGCAGCCGCCTTGCCCTGGTGCTGGGGACCTGAGAAAGGGGAGTGGAAAGGAGAGCCCCATCCAAGCAACGCCCTTTTTCTCCCAGCCTTTCTTTCTTTCTATTTGGCTTTGGTTACTCCTTCCCGGCTCCCCCCCTCGC
>NW_010267089.1:0-4221 GCF_000690775.1 Eurypyga helias | reverse complement strand
CGCCGGGAAGGCCAAACCCGCCTCCTGGCCTGCGGGATAAACGCTCGGCTAAGCTGGCCGTGCCCTCTCGCCCCTGCTCACCACCCGGAGCTACGGCAAGGGTGCTTCGAGCTGGGCAGGGTGTGCGCAGCTGGGGCTGTGACAAGATCACGCAGCCGGCAGCGCTGGGAGACCGGCCTGCCTGCGTGAGGCTGAGGGCAGGATTACTGCTGTTGCCCGGGCTCCAGAGTCGGGCCTCGGTGTTGTAAAAACTTCGGCTTTGCCAGCCTACGTTGCATCATTATTCTCTTTATTTTCCCAGGGCAGGTTGCACATCCCACAGGTTCTGTAAGAGCTGTGCTGGGGTTGCTTGGCTGGCTTCATTGGCCTCGAGTGCCTTTGCCTCATGCCAGGAGGCAGAAGGAAAGGTTTCTCTCAGTGTTTACATTCCATTGCCCACTTTTAGTGAACATCACTCTATTGCATAATATTTATACAAAATACCTAGCAATTTAGATTAAACTAGCTTCCTATCAGGAGCGTAGGCAGTTAAAACATGCAAAGATTTAATAAACTATGCAAAGGCTTATCGAGCAGCTAGTGATGGGATGGAGGAGGAATATGCGCACCCAGGTATAAGAGTTTAATCACCTCCACTAGGCCGTGGGTTTTTATTTTTAACAGAGGCCTCCTGTTAAAAAGCCTCACTGAGGCTTGCTAATTTGTACCAGGATCTGCCTGGCATAACCACTCCTGAGCTGCCCAGACAGCTGTTAGCTGCTGTAGTGAGCTACCAGCACTGCTCAGAGATGAGGAGAATAGTGCAGGAGATGCCATGTATTTGAAAGCATGAAGAGAGTATTACCTTTGGTCCACACATGGACCGGAGACTGTCGCTGAATGCTGCTGGATTGTAACTTGGCATTCTGCAGCAGTCAAGGTGGTATGTACAGTTGAGTTACATGTGCGGTTTTGTATTTGTGCAAACTAAAAACTGCTTGACTTAAAGACCATGCTTTGGATGCTGCCTTCCTTGACAACAGTAAAAGCAGCCTGTTGTGTCTAATTTGGTAATTGCCGACTGGTTCATCACAGTGTCTGGCTAGTTAGGTTTTCATTTTAATGGAAAAGTAAGATTCTGGTGATGCGTTTCGGAAAAAGCTCACTCTAGGAGGTGTGGAAGATGGCATGCTCCCTACAGTAACCAGAGTTCACATCTAATTTCTTAAAGCTCCCTTAAGAAGAATTTTCAATGTCCAGTTGCAACATGTGATATCTCAATTTTTGGTTTGTCATGCAAACAAGTTAATAATTAATGAAGTTTAGCAAGAGTCTGTCTTGATAAGATACCTCTGATCTACTGAGAGTTGCATGTTTTGATCACCTGAGTTCATCTTGCATTTGAAAAGCTTTAATAGATGTTTCTTCCAAGACAGTAATTTCTAGTATCTCCACCACATTTTCTGTCAAGTCATCCTTTCAACTCTGTAAGTCAGGAGCATCTCTTAGAAAACTTCATTTTACCTCAGACTTACAAATCCTTCTGCTCCTCTTTCTGAGGATATGCTTCCCAGTTCGTATGCTTATTCTTACCCTGCTCCATGCACCACTGCGCAGTTCATTCTCCTGATGTTTCAGCAAACTCAGTATCTCTTCCCATGGTTTTGTTTCTTGTTCTTTTACCAAGTAGAATAAAACATAAAACCATTTCAGAAGTTTGAGGCATCTGAGACCCACAGGTCAAACTCATTGTCTGTTTCCGTCTGGGGTCTCAGATCCATGAAGAATGTACAGTGTCCATTGCCTCTGTAATAATGCTGTTTATGTTTTTATTTTAAAGAGGGCCCATATGGGGTTTTTGCTGGAAGAGATGCATCCCGCGGTCTTGCCACTTTCTGCCTGGATAAGGAGGCTCTGAGGGATGACTATGATGACCTCTCTGATCTCAACGCTACAGAGCAGGAGACCTTGAGGGACTGGGAGTCACAATTCACGTGTAAGCAATTTCAAACCTATTTACAAAGAAGTAGCTAATTAGTGTGTGATAAGAGAAGCAATGGTTAAAAGGCTGTTATTAGCTGGAAGCATCACTCTGGAAGCTTACTCTGAGTTCATACCTCAGTTTACTAAGAACTACTAGAATTACTGCTACTCTAAAGAATTAGGAGAAATGTAAGGTTTTCCTTCTGCGTTCTCCCTCCCTCTGCTCCTTGCAGAACAATAGGAAAGGTGGAAGTACTCTGTCATAGGGTAAGTTCTGTAAGACCACCCAGTTTACAGGAATTGGAAATGAAGAGCATGTTTTTGATACAGTTATAACCCATCTGTAGAGACAATTAAGATTTTAATGTTCTGAAAAAGGAAGCTTAAGTGCCATTCAGCTTCTCAGAAATAACATTTGAGTTACGACTTGGAGTTGTTGAGTTTTGAAGGCTGTTTAAACTAGGCCTTTTCCCATTGAAACTCTTGATACAACTCTTTTTTATTCTAAATAAACGATTCCGCATGGCCTTGCTGGTGGCTTGATCAGATTCATGGGCAGCTGTATCCAGCTGACTTTCTCCCCCAGGTGGTGTTTGGGAATGGGCAAATGCCACCTCTGTGCCTGCAAGCAGCCTGGTCATTACTGTGCCAGTGACAGCCAAGGAAAAGTGGCAGAGGAAAAAAGGCAATTTGCACACTCGAGGTGTTTGTTCTAAAATTAACAGCAGGAAGTCACTTTCATAGTTGCCTTGTTTTTCTATGCTTAGTGTGAAAAGTTTAAAAAAGGCAATTCCAACTGTGTTTTGTTGTGTACCTCAACTCGCTGCTCAAAAAGGAGAAATCCAAACCACAGTTTTACGGAAATTGCTGTGCTGACCTTGTACCAGGGCACGCCCACCGGTATGATTTTTTTTCTCCTGTTGTGTGTCTCGTTGATGAAAAATAATTACTCCATATGTCACAATGCCTTTTAGGCAGGTGAACACCAAAGGGTTTATTTCTACTTGGGTAAGACAAAAAATAAATGTATCAGTTGTTTGTCTTGATGAATTTTTATATCTATATGATGGAAATTGCATGTACAAAGAAGTAGCATAGTGGAAATGAAATCTTTTGTTGTTTTTAAATCTAGTGTCCAGTAGTAAAGATGTACTATCACTACCTAGAATGGAGCTTTCCTCCACTTAATGTCATTAGAATGTCTCAGTCCTGACCTGATGTGTCCCTACTAATTTGGCACTCTTACTCTCTTAATCAAGACCGTTAATCATGCCACACTGAATGGCTGTTTCATAGTGCTAACAAGTGCACTGCAGAAACCAGAACTGTGCTACCAAATACCTGACCTAAACTACTGTTTAAATCTGCCTTTTCGAGAGTTGAGCATCAGGACTGACAGTAAACTGCACTCTTAACTACTATGTTTCCACTAAATTTGGCAATTAGTTGCTTTAAATTGTTATTAATTGTAACAAATGTGCTAGTGTGAAATACCTGTGGTCAGCGGCATCTTTTGCTTTGTTGAAGCTGACGGATAGGCAACATAGCATAGCTCTCAGTTCTTATATGTGTATGATCTTGGCTTTTTTTCATGTTCAAAAAGAGCTATAAAATAAGGCAGAGGCTTAGCTGCATAATCGGATAACAGATCCGTCTTTATCGCTGGGAGAAAGGATCTGTTTTCTGTCCTATTGGATATTTTCAGTATGTGTTACAAAAAATAAATTGTTAAAAGTTGGGTACATGTGTGCACGTCTGTATGTGTGTGCACATATAACACGTAACGTACATATTCTATCAATGCCATTGGTTGAAAAACTAGCTTTGACATTGGCAAATAATCTAATCTAGAAATAATCTAATCCAGGATTCTGTTTCTTTAGCTGGATGAGTCCCTCAGTTTACATGTGCCTTTACATTCATTCATCTTGCGGCTGAGGCAATAGAAGAACTACAGTTACATTCACTTTGCATGTTTCTAACTGTCGTGGTTTAGGCCAGGCGGCAACAGAACTCCACACAGCCGTTCGCTCACTCCTCCCCTGGGTGGGATGGGGAGGTGAAAATAGAAGGAAAGGCCTGAAACAGGGAGCGATCACTCACCATTTATGGTCATGGGAAAAACACTTGACTTGGGAAAGAGAAATCAATTTAATCTGTTACTAATCAAATCAGTGTAAGATAATAGATAAACCCAAATGTTAAAAACACCTTCTCCCGGCCCTCCCTTCTCTCCAAGCTCAGCTTTGCTCCCCATTT
>NW_010267088.1:6983-13645 GCF_000690775.1 Eurypyga helias | reverse complement strand
CTGGCCGGGGCCCTTCCCGGCGCTGAGGCGGCGGCTTCCCCGCAGGCAGCACGCCGCTGGGCTGCTACAGGAAGCTGGTGGAGTACTGCCGGAACGGGGACCTCTCCTTCCAGTACGTGAAAACCTTCAACATGGACGAGTACGTGGGTGAGTGAGGAGTGTTGGGCTGCCAGTACCTGCTGTGGCGCGTGTGACCCGGCTCGGTGCAGCCGGGGTGCTCAGCAGGCCGCAGCCGGGCAGGCTCCTCGGCGCGTGGTGGGTGCAGAAAATGCCACCTGCAGAGGGTTCGAGGAAGGAGAGACCACGTGTGTGCCAAAGGAGCCAACAGGATCAATTTGAAAACCTGTATGAGAAATATTAAAGAGTATCAGGTCTCCCCTGGTGTTAACACGCACAAGGCGCTGCTGTGTTTCACCTGAGCTGGCTGTTGACCAGCTGAGGATCCATCTTCCCACTGCAGGCCGAGATAAAACTGCGCTGTTAACTGCCACCTTTGCTCTGGGATTACAAAGGTCACTTTGGCTCCAGGTCTCTCACAAGGGCCGATGTGCAAAGCGCCCGAGTGCCCCTCTAACTGATGGGGTGCTCCTGTTAAGATTGCAGAGGACTGTTGCGTTTGTGAAGCTGTGATGAAACGGCCTTTTCAGAAGAAAGAGCACAGAGATGGGTGGGCAAGCCTAAAACTCCAGAGGTTAAAAACGTGCAGACTAAATATTTGCTGATTTTATCTGGTCAATAAGTTCTGTGTGAACAGTCCTAATCAAGTAGCATTGGGGAATAGGCAGTGCAGTGTGGGCTTGTAGCATTCGGGGGGAGGAAATGTATGCGGTAAGACGTTTCCTGGGCTTCTGCACAGTTTCTTCATTGTCTTTGCTAGTGCCAGCTGGGAGGAAGGCTGAAAAGGTAGTAACAGATGAGGCACAGAACGTGCCTGCTTTTCTGGAACATCTGTTGCATGTTAATACAAGCACATTTTACATGAGCTATTGTGATTGATTTTAATTTTGCTGTTTAGGGAAATACAAGCAACTCATGAAAGTTGAGGGAGTCATAAATGACAGACCGAGAAAGCAGTGCTCTGTCACCAAAGCCACTGCAGGGGCGTACGGGTGGGTTATGTTCTGGATGATATTCTTTCAGCGGGTTTTAGCATGTTCTGTTACCAGGTCTCCCAAGGGATCACCCAGAAAGTTACCATTCCTTCATGTGGAATAACTTCTTCAAGCACATTGACATCCTGGCAGAAAACGTTCACATTTTGGATGGGAACGCACCTGATCTGCAGGCAGAGTGTGAAGCGTTTGAGGATAAAATCAAAGCAGCTGGAGGAATTGAACTCTTTGTTGGAGGTGAGAACCCACAGGCCTTTCAGCGCTGGCAGGAAGCACTGCCTTTCCTCCACCAGCCATCATTTATTATCCACAGGGTTCTTTTAAAATGCAGTTTGGTGGATTTGCAGTGAAAATCCACCACCCATATGCCACTGCCCTGGGTGCTTATGTGTGCTGGCAGCCTTGTCGTCTGGTGTACACCCCCCCAGTTTAAGTATTTCAGTCCAGTAAGTGAATTGTTGAGGAAACGATTAGCAGGAACTTTTCCCATTGGCTTGCCTTAAGTTTCTGCTCTCTGCTTGTTGTCCCAGCACAGTTAGGGAAGAGTCTTCTTGACTTCAGAGAGGGCTTTTGGTATCGTTCTACCAGAAGCCAATTTAAACTTGAGCAGAAAAATAATGTTTTTCTCAGATCTGCATCTATTCGTGGAAGCACTGAATGTCCTTCCAACAGGAGTGCTGTTGGCTGTCCTGCAATGACCGTTACAGCCACTGATCTACTTTCAAACTCTGTCACAGGTATTGGCCCAGACGGTCACATTGCCTTCAACGAGCCTGGATCAAGCCTGGTATCCAGGACGCGAGTGAAGACCTTGGCTATGGACACTATATTGGCTAATGCCAGGTTCTTTGATGGTGACCTCTCCAAAGTCCCCACAATGGCTCTGACGGTTGGAGTAGGCACTGTCATGGATGCCAGAGAGGTGAGGAGACGGTAGCTTTGAGCAGGGCTTCCGGGAGTAGCTGAAGGTTACCCGGGCTTGGAGCAGCAATGCACCCTGCTGGTGTAGGACAGCTTCTGCTTTTCCTGCCATGGCAGCCCAGGACTTGATCCTCCTGCTGTCATGCATCCTGCAACATTGTGGAAAGACTCTTACTCTACTAACGCAAACGTGTGTGTAACACTGCAGTACAGTCATTATCCGCGGAGAGCTGGATAGGTTTGGGGGTGTCTTTGGTTAAGAATCTCATCTGGGGAAATAACTGCAAGAATCACTGACTGACTTGATGTTACACCATGAAAAGCATATGGGATAGCTTTTAATTGAGCCTGTACCTTGATTTAGGAGCTCGGAGGGTCTGAATTGTTAAAAAGACCCAGCAGGCTATGGTTTAACTGACAGATAAAATGCAGGCAGAGCAAACAGAACTGTGGTATGGCGAAGTGCCTCTGCAGAGGATGATGGAGAGGTTGTCCTGTTAGGGCCGAGTTTCAGCAGGGTGTAGGTGTGCTCTCCCTGATTCCTAACTGCCATCCTCTCTGTCTCGGAGTCCAGGTGATGATTCTTATCACGGGAGCCCACAAAGCCTTCGCTTTGTACAAGGCCATCGAAGAAGGCATCAACCACATGTGGACAGTATCTGCTTTCCAGCAACACCCCAACACTGTCTTCGTGTGCGATGAGGATGCCACGCTGGAACTCAAAGTTAAGACAGTGAAATACTTCAAAGGTGGGGGTTTGAACAGACCAAGCAGCTGCTGAACTTGGTTGTTAAGTGGCACAAGCCATGCTTTGCATTAGGTGTTTCTGCTCTCTCGCCTCCCAGAGGAGCACATTCCCTACCTAGAATGGTCAAGATGTACCCCGTACCACTTTAACCGACAGTAAAAGTGCTAAGGGAATGCTTAACCCTGTGGGCATGGGAACAAAGGAACAAGCCCCCTAGTAATGCCCAATTCCATTAGCAGCCGATGAATGAGAATTTTGATTTATATCTGCCTAAGTCATGTGTTTACTTGGTCCCTCAGGTTTAATGCTGGTTCACAACAAGCTCGTGGAACCCTTATACAGCATGAAGGAGACGGGAGCAGAAAGAGGCCAGTCTAAAAAGCCATACAGCGACTGATCTGGCTGTTCAGAGTCATGCTGATCCAGCTTTTCCATTGAAAACCAGCTGTGGAAAAAAAAAAAGCGAATTACTGCAGAAACTCATCTCAGCTTTGTTTTTAAATTAGCAAAATGATTATGTGCTTGCTTCTCTCCATTAAAAAAACAGATGCCAAACATCTGCCTTAATTAACCCAACGATGGGATCCAGCGTACTGCGTTCCACAAACCTCCGCCACTTGCTTATTCTCTGGAGGTGGAGTCGATGGAGAACGAGCTGTTGGCGGTCTGCAAAGTGCCTGTAACCGCGGACTGAAGGCCCCAAAACCTCACTGTGAAAATGTGGGTAAACACAGTGTCGCAGGAACCAAACGGGTAGTCGCTTTGGGCTGTATTCCTTGCAGTTGGGACAAGGACCTTGTGTGTCATTCCCTTCCACAACTCTCCCTTACGGTACCGGCATTTAAAGGGGAACTGGGCTAATTCGGCCTGGAGGAGGGAAGGGGAAGGGTTCAGCGTGGCCGACAAGCCACGTGCTTTGCCGTGCGGAGGAGGTCAAGGGGAGGAAGCCAGGCTCTCCTGGGGGGAAGATGAGAAGAGCCAATGAGGCTTGAGTTGAGACAAGATGCTCCGGCTGGATACACGGAACAACCCTTCCCACAAGGACAGCCAAGCCGTGCACCCAGAGGTGCAGTCTCTGTCCTCAGGAGGTTTTCAAGACCTGACTGGATAAAGCCCTGGCTGAGCCCTGCTTTGAGCCAGATGTTGGACTTGCTGTACCATTCATGTAGGTTACGGTTAGATGACGCATCTGTGTGATTTTACTTGCCGTCACGCGAGAAAGCCTTATGTGTTCAGTTCCAGGGTCTAATTTCCCATGCCCTGGTGCTTCGTGATGTACTACAGGAGGGCAGGGTAGTTCAGATGATGCATAAATGACTTCTCTCTGTGCTGCTCAGCACCCTGTTATTTGTGTGAGTGCACAGCCCGAAGCAGTGAGGAGGTTTTCCTCCCTTCCAGTGCTTTACATGGCTACAAGGAAATGCCAGAGAAGCCTCAAAGGAAATGCTGTTCCCTCTGCCTTCAGCCTGTGTTTAGTTAAGAGAAGCCCCACAGAGGTAAGTGACAGCCTGGACAGGCAAGACCCCACCACCTCTCAACCTTGATTCCAGGGTTCCCTGTCAAATGCCATCACGTGACAAACTGGGGAGTGTCGATTTTCTTTATGCAGCGACTTTCTAAGCTGTTGATCTGTAATGGAACTTTCTACAGTAAAGGTCTTAATTTTTCTAAACGGTCCCACTGGTGCTCAGACTCGCTGTGCTCGTGGTATGTGGAGCAGTTAGGTGGCTCAACAGGACTTAGTAATCCCTCTGAACAGAACAGAACCTTCAGAGCACGAGAAAGAGCTGTTAGTTTGCACAAGACCCCCGTCATCTAGGGTCAAAGCTGCAGTGGAAGGAGCTCGGTAGAAACAGGCACTGCTGCTCCCTGCCGTGCCGTGTTTGCGGGCAGGTTTCCACCGCCCACCCGCTACCCTTCTGTCCTGCCGAGCAGCAGCCGCTTCGTGCAGAAAAGCAGAGATCTCTAAAGGAGAAAGGAGGTCAAGCTCTCTCCCCCGTACCACACAGCGCCTGCAAACCACCCTGCGCTCCTGGGCGTGCACAGAAGGAGAGAATGGGGGGTTTGCGAGAGGGGAAATAAAAAAGCTCCCAAAGATACTGTGCCACATTGCCAGAGCTGGCTGCCTTGCTCCCCGTCCTTGTTCTGGTTTTAGCTGGCCTGATTGTAGTCACCCGCCTGGGCCCTCCCTGGAGGGTCTGTCCTCCTGTGCCTCGCTGCAGAACAGGGGAGCTCCGGCCCAGGGGTCCCCGAGTGCCCGGAACTCACAGACAGGGCGCTGACTGCATCATCCTCTCTCCACGTGTCCTCGAGCATGGAGGCAGTTCATTGCAGCATCTCTGCGTGCTTCACCGCAGCGCTCGTGGCAGGTGTCCCCAGCCAAGGCTTTTCAGCCCCACACGGCCTTTGGCATCCAGGCCCTGCCCTCAGCCGCCGCCATCCTGGCAGGAGGGACTCTGCCTCTGTCAGGTTTGGAATCCAACGCCACTTCCTCCATCCAGGCAGGAAAATGGGGGTTAAGCACGTGCTGCTCTTTGTCACAAGCATTCCTCATACGCAGCTTAGCGGGAAGAAAGCCCCTTCCGAAAGCAGGCAGCGTTTGGATCAGCCTGTGGAGTTAAAACTGTGACCAGAGTGGAAACTCCCTTGGGGACTGCAGGGAAAGCGGGCTCTGTCCGACGCAGAGTTCCCAACGTAGCGTCAGGGTCTGTCGGTTAGGGGCTTGCGCCTCCCAGGGAAAACCCGGGCTCATGGGGTGCGAGCACTTCCCACACGCAAGCCTCCGAACTCTCGTGAGCAGAGCACATCCTGCGACAGCCGCACGGTCTGGTGCGTGTCGTTGCGCAGCCGACCCCACGAGCGAGGGCCTCGGCGCACGGGCGCTGGAGCCGATCGCCACCCGGAACCGGGCTCTGTCCCACACTGACCTGCGCTCCACAGACACCATAAGGAAGAGCAGGAGGGAGACAACAGTGGTTACTGTCTTAAAGTGAGTTTAGTGCACGTGAGAGATGCAGGAAATACAATTTAAACCGTACACAGTGTAAACCTGCCCTGCACACTGTCCTGTGACCCAAACCAAGACGAGATACCCACTCTTACCCTCTCATCTTTTTAATCACTGCCCCTTCTAACAGTACAGACCTTCATCCTCTGCCAAAGGAACTAAATCAGCACTCGCTTTGGCCAGATACCTATGTTTAATTACCATCAGACAAAACCGAGTGGGAGGTGTTCACCTTGTGTTTCTGAAGAGTCATCAGTTCCTGAGCTATCCCTCTGGACCCTGCTATTTGTTTTGAACACAGCACATGCAGTTTTAATTCAAAAATAAATGTTTAGACCCTTGTGCAAGTGGAAAAAATGTCTAAAAAAATGAGTGGTTCCCTCCAGTAATTACTTGCATGTTCACAAAACTATTTACTGAGCTTTTGGTTTTTGAAGAGCAAGAAGAGTGGAAATAAGGGATTTACTCCAGAAGCAAAACTATCAATTAATCAAATTTCTTATATGAAGAGTTAGTAAAAAATAAATTAGTTAATTATCTGAGAAGGTAGTTTTCAGTATCTTGAAGAATTCATCTTAATCTCTACTATGTGTCCACAAAAATGTGTTTTGATACCTGACTGACACTTTTCACTCACTGGCCACACTGCAGTTCACTGCCTTCGCACTCGGGGCTGTCAGAGCGAGGGAATGCAACAGCAACACTGGGCTGAGTCACCAGACTTCAAATTCCTAGAAAGGGCTGTTGGTTATTTTCTGCCAAAGCATCCAGTGATGCCAAGACCCAGGTACGGAGGGGTTTAGGGACGATCAACTTCAGAGATCTAAAAATTTAGATTTACAGAGCTGCTTTAGAGAAGCGCGTCAGGAAATGC
>NW_010267088.1:0-6966 GCF_000690775.1 Eurypyga helias | reverse complement strand
CATATACACTCTCTGTGTGGCACCAGGAACGCTCCCTGCCCGAGCAGCATCGCTGAGCAGCTCCAGGAGAGCGCTACAGCGATCACAAACCCACCCTAAACCCCACAGTGGGTATGGGCCAACACCCTTGAAAGGTCAGTCTCCCTACAGGAAACCCCCAAATATTTATAAGATCTGGGGCTTCAGTTTTGTTTGTTTGCTGTTGAAAAAGGGGCACCTCTTAGTATATATTCTTCCAGTAATTTTCCAACTGCTGGCTGGTTGTGTTTGTCTTTCACACTCAGTGCAATTACCAGGGCCTTCCACGGCGATCCTGACCACGGTATGGGTAAAACAATCTATCTCCTTTGGTTTTGGGAACAGCCTCTGAGGTGGGTATCCTGCAGTACCAGGTAGTTCTCGCCCTTCTATCACGGAACAGAAGTGAAGAGCAAACAAACTTGACACAAAAATGGGAAGCATCTCTCTCCGGTTCCGGTGTGTTCGGCTGTTGTTGCTAGAGAACGCGACTAGTCTTCATCTCCAGCCTCCCAGAACTCGCCGTCCATATGCATGGCCTGAAACAACCTGCAAGACAGCCAGTCACTTACATCAGGACGTGTAAAAAGTAGAACAAGTATTAAAACCCCCCATTTGAATGTGACCAAAACCACAGAACTGTGGCCTGCTCCGAGCAGGTTACGCTTTGGGTGGACGGCACAGAGCTGGGCAAAACACTGGGGTGTGTGAGCAGAGGAGGGAGGGAAGTGTGGGTGGGCTTTTTATGAACAGATGAGTTTAGTCAGGGTAGGGAGAGCTTCAGCTAAACCGAAAGGAAAAAACATCAGAAGAAAAAGCAGAAAGGAAACCAGGGCATGAGTGGAAAGGTTCCTGCTGGGAGAAGAGGGAATGCCAGGAAGGAAGGGCTAAGAACAAGAAGTACGTCCTGGCAGCCGCAGCCGCAGCAGGACGGGCAGTGGAGGGTATTGTGACTAGGGGTATTGTGACTTTGGCATCCTGGCGCTACAGCTGACAGCGCTGGGCACAGAACCCCCTGAACACCCACCAGCTGAGCGGCTGCCGTTACCCCACTGCTCCAACCTGCCCCCCCTTGCGCTCCTCCAGGTGGCAGCGGCATCCGCTGGCTCCCGCTACATCCCCAAGAGCCACGATGCAAGCCAAGTTCGCAGCTTTTAAGCAGCAGCTTTTTAACCCAAAACTTCGTGCCACGCTATCATATTCCTGAGCATCTGCAAGGAAACTTCCCTGCAGGCTGCCTCTCGGACAGGGGCAGCAAACGAAGCATCAGGAGTAGGCACAGAAGACTCCTCCAGAATTCCAACCCAAAAGCAAAGCCATATCCCAAAGCGCTCCTCATTTTTTTTATGGCTAGTGTCAGCTCCTCGTAAGTACCCGAGAGAAGAAATCCTGGCTTCTGTAGCTACAGAATTCCAGGTAAAGACAACCTGGGGGAGGCTGCCAGAGAAACCCGAGAAGGAAGCGCGGGGCAGGAGCGAGGCCGGCGTAGGTGCGCACCTGTTAAAGCACGGGGAAGACGGGTCGTTGAAGTGCTGGTAGGGATTCACCCGTGACAGCGAGCCCATGCAGAGCCAGCAGAAGTACTGCATGCAGCCCGTACACGTCATTTTGTTGCAGCCGTCCAGTTTCTGGCAGGGGAAGGAAATGAGAAACAGTCACGACAAGATCTTATGGCGTTGGTATTCAGGGCTGTCTCTGGTAACAGTCCTTCAAAACCATCGGCCGGTGAACACCTTTTACCCCGACTGTCCTGACACTGATGCTGATGGAGAACTGGGAGCTGGAATCACAGAACCGTACCCTGCTTGTCATGCTAACAGTAATGGAAATCACTCTTTTTCTGAAGGTAGTTTTATTTATTTGCTCTAGTTTGAAACAGCAGCAGCCCAAAACACATGGAAAACAAAGGGATTCATACGGATCTGTATTCAACCCGTCTCCTTTTCATAGAATCTCAGAATCATAGAATGGTTTGGGTTGGAAGGGACCTTAAAGATCATCCAGTTCCAACCCCCCTGCCATGGGCAGGGACACCTTCCACTAGACCAGGTTGCTCCAAGCCTCATCCAGCCTGGCCTTGAAGACATCCAGGGATGGGGCATCCACAGCTTCTCTGGGCAACCTGTTCCAGTGCCTCACCACCCTCTCCGGGAAGAACTTCTTCCTGATACCTCATCTAAACCTCCCCACTTCCAGTTTAACCCCGTTCCCCCTTGTCCTGTCACTACAGGCCCTTGCAAAAAGTCCCCCCCAGCTTCCTTGCAGCCCCTGCAGGCACTGGAAGGCTGCAATAACATCTCCCCGGAGCCTCCTCTTCTCCAGGCTGATCCCATCTCTCTCAGCCTGTCCCCATGGCAGAGGTGCTCCAGCCCTCTGAGCATCTTCGTGGCCTCCCCTGGACTCGCTCCAACCTTTTAGCCTGAACAATACCAGCTGCTGTATTTGCTCAAGTCCCTGAGCTCCAGAAACATCACCTCCTTCCCTGTGTAACACAGAATCGCCAAGGTCTCTTCCCGTTTCCTAGACGTTTACCTTCCCTGGCGAACTTGGCGGCTACAAATACCTCTCAGATACAGAAGTGACTCGATTTACGTTCGTTTCTGTTAAGAGTTACCACAACTCTTCCGCCTATCCCCGGCCTGCTCACCTCTATGGGAGTACCACAGCACGGGCAAGACTTGGAGTTCTTTTCCAGCCATTCTTTACTCTCCATCTCCTCCAGGGCTTTCTGAATCACTCGTTTGCCATAGCGCTGCTCCAAGAATCTTTTAGTTGCCTCATCTGCTTCTAAATACTCATTTCGCAAATCCATCAGTTTCTCTAGGGAATAAACCAAACCAACACAAATAAAACCAAAACAGCTTGTGTAGTGTGTTGTACAAGGATTCTGTGATTCTGTCCTACGATTCTGCGAAGCCCAGCTGGTAACAGCATGCATTGCTCTCAAAGGTCACTAGCAGCATAAATGAAAAAGCCAGTAAAACATCAGAATACATAAGGAAAAGATGAGAATATTAAAGCCCTCTACCTCAAAATTCAACGCCTTGACACCGTTTCATTACGCACGACACCAGTCACTGGAATAAGAACAAATCTGCAGTGTAAAATAAGCTGAAAAACAGAAGTATTTTCTCTGATCACACAGTTAATGAAGCCTTGTCACAGGATTTTGAGGCTGAGCAGGTAGAGGCATCCACCTGATTCCAGTATCAACTCTGACAGCAGAAAGCAGCAGTTCCACAGGAAAAGGGTAAAAAAAGCACATATACAATTATTCTTCACCTCCTGTGGCCTCTCAGAACTTGACAATCAGCAGTTTAGGGACCTCCTGAGCTGGGCAGCATCATCTAAGGAACAGTTTAACTGCCAGCACAGACCTACTCCAGACGAATCTGTCTGATCCCTCAGAAAGCTCACGTGGCGCTGAGTCTCCCTGCTTAATTTCTGACTTCCAGCCTTTTTCCCACCAGATGTAATTGCTTTGTGATCCGTTTCGGAAAGACGACGACTCCCCTGCCGTGACTTTACAGGGAGAGACGCCGTGGTAAGTCATTTTGCAGAGGGTACAGAAGGCGTAGTTGCAGCAGGAACATATGCCCATGGTGCAGCCTGGCTCCTGCATGACCGGCGTCTGACAGCCCGGGCGAGGGCAGTACACCACATCCGCCATCAGGTCCAAGCTGGACTGCAGGAGCAGGCGGTCGTAACGCGCGAAGAGCTGCTCCCCCACCAGCTCCTTCACCTAAGGGAGATCAGAGGGAGAACACAGGATCTGAACTTCCGAGCCCGCTACCTTCAGTGAAACACAGCAAGTCAGTAAGAAGGACCTACAGCTGGGATGAATCCACTGTATGTTCCCCAACATGTCAGGAAAATACTCCTAGAAATGCTAGTTTAACTATTATCAACCAAATGAGACGTGAATCCAGGCCCCTGACCGCTGCCAGGCCTAGTAAAGCAGGCAAGGCACGTGCCCTGCGACCCAGCTTTACGCTGACGCCTCTGCGGCTCAGCGTACGGATCCGGGGACGGGCACGCCGCTCACCACGAAAGGCCACACCTCGTCGTCTGTAACGGCGGCGGCAGAACTCTACCCTCGCTGCGTGCACACTGCTATTACCTGGCCAGGTGTAGCAACGGAAGAACACTTCGGCTCGGGACAGTTGAGGCAGTGGACCTGCCCGTCCTTGATCTGTATTTCAAAGTAGTCCTTCAGGCACGCTTTGCAGTACACGTGGCTGCACTCGGTGAAGTACATACACTCACTGCCCAGCTTCTCACAGAAGCAGATATTGCACAGGTACATCTTACTGTTAAAGCACTTCCTCCTCTGAGCCTGATCAAAGTCCAAGATTTCCCTGATCAGACTCGACAACGATTCCACATCCTGCAGAGCTCTTGCATCGATGATTTCTTCTTCGGCTGCGGCAGAGCCTGCTGCACCACCACAGTCCGTCTCGGCACCGAGAGGCCCCGGATGTGTCGGACTCTGCCCATTCCCTCGACGACATGTTTTTAGCTCGTAGGGGGAGGAAATATTGAGGTAATTCAGTGTTTCTTCCTTCAGAAACTGCATCCAGGCAAATAAGACCACACAGCCTCGATTCTCTTCCCATACGTTGTCCAAGTGTTTGCAAAGAGCGCTGAGCTGGGAAGGAAAAGACAACGCCAGATCTCAGTAGGTTCTGACAACTCGGGGCGGCTTTCCTCTCCCCCGGCCAACCTGGTGCAAGATTAGGCTTCAGATTCTGGAGGTTTATACGTATACACTTAAAACAGAATCCCAGAACGGTTTGGGTTGAAGGGACCTTAAAGCCCCTCCCGTCCCACCCCCTGCCATGGGCAGGGACACCTTCCACTAGACCAGGTTGCTCCAAGCCTCATCCAGCCTGGTCTTGGACACTCCCAGGGATGGGGTATCCACAGCTTCTCTGGGCAACCTGTCCCAGTGCTCCCCACCCTCTCTGGGAAGAATTCCTTCCTGATGTCCCATCTCAATCTCCCTCTTTCTGTTCAAACACGTTCCTCCTTGTCCTGTCACTCCCTGCCCTTGTAAAAAGTCCCCCCCAGCTTCCTTTTGCTCCCCCAGGCACTGGAAGGGGCTCTGAGGTCTCCCCAGAGCCTTCCCTTCTCCAGGCTGAACCCCCCAACTCTCCCAGCTTGTCCCTATGGCAGAGGGGCTCCAGCCCTGGAGGCATCTCCGTGGCCTCCTCTGGACTCGCCCCAACCGATAACAAGGCTCATAGCTGCAAGCTCTCATTCCTCAGAATGGTGACCAAATAAACCCAAGTAGGAAGCAAAAGAGCACCCAGCTGAAAGAGCAACGTAGTAATTTATGTCTTAATTTTACTTTCATCTACTACATTAACACCCCCAAGCACCGTTTCTTAAGAACTCACTCATCATCACAAAAGCTCCTTAAAACTATTTTGCAAACCTGGGCTCGGGAGAGCCATTTTCCACTGAGGGTAAACACCGGTGGGGAGGCTGATGGGTAGTCTGGTGGGAGTTCAAAGTTCAGCACAAGGGGAGGCAGGAAGCAAACAGTGTATTCAAACCCGCTGTTTTGGAGGCTTTCTGTGGAACTGCCTGAATAAAACAGAACAGAGACAGTTGGAAAAATAACAGGAAAATGAAAACTAATGAACTGTAATGGTTTATAGAATCCCAGAATGGTTTGGGTTGAAGGGACCTTAAAGCCCCCCCAGTCCCCCCCCCTGCCATGGGCAGGGACACCTTCCACTAGGCCAGGTTGCTCCAAGCCTCATCCAGCCTGGCCTTGGACACTTCCAGGGATGGGGCATCCACAGCTTCTCTGGGCAACCTGTCCCAGTGCTCCCCACCCTCTCGGTGAAGAACTTCTTCCTGATATCTAATCTAACCCCCCCCACTTTCAATTTAAACCCGTTCCCCCTTGTCCTGTCACTCCATCCCCTTGGAAAAAGTTCTCTCAGCTTTCTTGAAGCCACCCCCAGGCACTGGAAGGGGCTCTGAGGTCTCCCTGGAGCCTTCCCTTCTCCAGGCTGAACAAGCCCAGTTCTCTCAGCCTGTCTTCATAGGTATCTCTTACTGTTCCATAAATTTATGGGTTTAAATTCAACCCTAAATAACAAAACTTCTCAGTGCAGTAACATTTAGAGGGTCGTGTGGATATGGTGGCAGCAGTGAACAGCAGCACTGCTCAATACCGGGTCCTGCACAACCCGAGAACCTGGGAAAACATATCCTCAAGGAACTAAAAAACCCAACCCCAAATCAACTTAATTAGTCCATAGAAATACTATTGCTCATCTCCAATTTGAAAGTTGACTGAAGAGGTTTCCTGTACAAGGATGACACGACCCTCCTGGATACAGCCCCCAACACCGCCACACGTGCAGCACAGGGTCACCCACCCCTCCACCCGCTCGGCCTCGCCGCAGCCTCAACCGCCTCAGCTGGGTGAAGCCGCTCGGAAAAAACCCGATTTTGGGAGAAGCCAAGACATCTCAACTCACCCCTCACAAAAATTTTGAAGTCTTGGGGCAACTCCAGGCAGATTCTCGTTTCTCCTCCTTGGGCTGACTCAGCTCTCTTGAACTCATCTTCGTCGTAAATGCTAGCCAAAGCCAGCAGCTCGTCCTCCTGCGCTTCTTTGTCTTCTGAAGACATTGAAATTTTCTGTGGAGCCAACACCACTCTACAAGATCTCACCATGGTAGCGCAAACCCGACGCCCCAAATTGTGCCCGTCGGCACATCCTGTTCAAATCAGTAATTTGGGGCGTCGGGTTTGCGCTACCATGATGAGATTTAGAACCCTGAGGAACTGAGGTAAAATGGTGGAAAACACAATTAAGCTTTTCTACAGGTTGACAAACAGTGACAGCTTCCTCAAAGTCCCAACTTAAGGGAATACGGAGAAGCCAGAAAGCAAACTCTCCATAAGCGTTAGCGGCCCAAGACGGCT
>NW_010267087.1:635-911 GCF_000690775.1 Eurypyga helias | reverse complement strand
GCGGCCTCGCGCCGACGCTGTTTGCATTTTTACATAATATTATGGGTTGCCTTGCAAAAGGGGGAGGAGGCTGCGGGAACCGCCGGGCTCATGGAGAACCTCCCTCCGCAGGGCTCGTTCTGTGCCATCGGATCGGTGCGATCTGGGGTAGCTGAAGCGCCCGGGAGGTTTCCAGAACCATTTGCTTTCAGACGGGGATGTAGAGCACAGCGGGAGACGGTGCTTTTCCCACACAAACCGCCCGGCAAATCCACAACGATCCTGTGGTTCGCTCCC